>NW_027331967.1:624573-699573 GCF_048418815.1 Hemitrygon akajei
TCAGCCCGTCGGTGCTGCTGAACGGACTGGGCCCGAAACACCAGCTGTACACTGTTCCATCGATACTGCCTGGCCTGCCGAGTTCCTCCAGCATTTTGTGTGTGTAGGTTCTCTTTCTGGATCAGTGAAAGATGCATCCTATCGTATTTCCCAGTGACCTTTTACTTCACATCCCACTGAGTCCCTGATCGGTGACTCCACTCCTTCTGCACCACAGCGTCCTGTGTGGTTCAAACCTTCTGTAATGTCACTCGGCTGGTACTGAAACTTTTATTTCCTTTCGTTGTTTTACAGGCAATCAATAACTACCGTCTCTCTCTGATGAACAATCATTTAGTGCGATCCAGACAATGATCTACACGTCCATGTGTCACTGACACTATCCTTTTAATTATACTGACGTTATACTATATGTTATTATATAATTATATATATATAATTATACATTTTCTATTTTCTAATTATGATTTATAATTTAAATGTTTATTATATTTACTTCGATTTGTACTTCAGGGAGCGCGAAGCGCAGAAACAAATATCACTGTGATTATTGTACGCTCTAGTATCAATTGTTTGGTAACAATAAAGTATAGTAAAATATAAAGTACTGACTCAAACCTTGAGGACTCGGGAATAACAGTATTCCGAGGTCTGACCCGGAACAAAAAATAATCACTAAAGGTGAACAGGAACTGACAATTCGGCGATCATTATTCCCAGACAAACAAATTGGAAGCTCCAAATTTTGTTGGGTACCTTTCACTAGGTCTTAGACCTAAGTACCAGAAAGAAAACAACGTTCAACAGTGCGCTTATGACTTGCAATGAGAAAGCCATCTCCATTCCTCAGAATAGATGGATCTTTTACAGCTTAAAAAGTTCGCTTTCATACAAATGTTCAGGCTATTCTGGGTGTCAGCTCCTCTACTTAGCGACTACAATACTTTTATTCAAGGACACGCAATGTGGAGACCTTTCCAGTTACACAATAAACAATGATCAGAGCATCACATCCCTCCTTCCACACCCTCACTTAGCATATAGCAAAGCACTCTGGGATTATGCAGGGTCCATTTATCACATAACAAGATTAAATACCTTAAAATTCTGAACGTTTCGAATATATTTCAACGGTACTCAACTTCCACACTTATGAGTGTCAATTAAATTCATTTAGATTAACCGTATCTTCTATTTCCCAAAGTGTTGTGCAGAATGTGGCCGTGTTTAGGGTGGTTCGAGAGCCTCCTGTATTCTAAACAAACTTTATCGGGCGGCTTTCTACTTTAGTTTTAACAAGGGGTCCAGCTGCATCATCCAACCATGTGGTGAACACACATTCAATTTGGACTCCCTCTAGGTAACTCCGGATACAAGTCGTGGTTTTTCATCAGCACCATGGTAATTACATTGTAGGTAACACAGTTGACCTTCCAGTGGCAATGGGCCATTGTTACATCTTGACATGTCCCAAACCACCTGGGTTGTGGGCAATCAATGACAAAATAAACTTCGTGACCGGAATTGTATCAGTTCTTTGGGGATCCAGTATTCATAACAGGGGGAACGTTGATATTCCAACCGCGTCGTTGACTACCCAGCCATTAGGCGGCGCTGTTGAGCTCATCCTGATCGGCCACCCCCCACCCCCCGTCTCCCTTCATTCTGCCACTGCAAACTTTGTTCTGTTATAGGGTCGTTTTAGAACCCCTTTTCCCCTTACCCTCCTCAGTACCTTTCTCCCTTACTCCCTTTTCCGTCGTTCACATCATCCTTCTGAGATCCCATGCTTCAGCATGTGTGGGATTTGAATGGATCAATAATTTCACACACCCTTCTGCTCTCCTCGGTACTGTGCGATACCAAGTTCCTCGGCCAATTCCTACTCTGTCACGGCGTCAATTTCTGCGGATCCAAATTAGGATCAAAGACACTCGATAAAATCGCCCACAACCTCGTCACAGATATAGAAGGTTCCTTCCTTTCCACTGTCTGCAGTTATGCAAAATCTCCACTGTCACCTCTATTAGTTCAGCAGCTTCTAATGGTGCATTCTGTACATCACCCATTGTCCCCTGGGCGGGTGCCTGTTCCTCCGGCAGGGCTGAAGGGAAAGCTGAAGTTAGACAGAGAAGGGTTAGTTTAACTCCATCTGTCTCATATAAACCGTGAGTTATCCTGTCTGCTGAATGCACTGGAAAGTTTCCGAGAATCATCTCTCATTCACCACTCCAGCACTCAATTGGGCCACGTCAAAGGGACAGAATACCGTGTCACACCCGCCCCACACCCCCGGCTCTGGTATGTCCTGCAGTCCCTCCATTACTACAGGCGCCATTGGGGCACTGAGTGTTGAAGGTTCCACCCACTCTCGGAAAAACCTGCTGGGAGGCGGGCCACTTCCCCAATAATCCTGGCTTTTATACTGTTAGTATCGGAGTGCAGGGACAAAGGATGGCAGACGTGGCTGTTCTTCATGGAGATCGACTGTAGTGGGTTCCCGGCACGGCCAGCATGGAGGTTGCTGTCTGTGCTGGGCCTTGATGAAAAGAGCAAGAAGCAAGCAGCTGGCAGGATGGGGGGAGGAAGCAGAAAGAGCCCCTGACTGGGTATGGAGCTGGAGAGAGGGGTTGAGCTGGAGGTCAGGAACAGTTGGGCAGTGACTTGGCCCTCACTTCAGATCCACCAGCTGGACAGTGTAGTGGTTACGGGTTGAAACACTCTGTGAAGGTTGGGCATTACCTGACCATATCTGCCCCTGGCCAAAGGCTACGATTACCTCATCAGGTGACTGAAGAGAGCAACCCGGTGTGTGATACAAGCGTCGCTTCATCACCCCAATCTACATCACCATCATCGTCAGTCCTCGCACATATCACTCCTCTCCGAGCTGAGAGTTCACTTTGCAGATTTTCCATCTGTTTTAAACACTTGCGATCAGCGCAGCCTTTCCTCTCAGCTGCCGATTTCTTCATGACATTCACAACAGCCGTAAATCCCGACCCTGACTTTTCCTTTCTCTAATTCTGTATCCGCCTGTTTATACTCCTCTTCAGTTTTTTCATGTTCTCTTGTTAACGCTTCACACTGAGCCTGAAACTGACTCATGTGGATCAAATTCACCTGAACCTTCTCCCTCAGAATTTCTAAATCTTCCCTACACTTACACAATTCCTCTGTCAGTTTCAGTTTTCTCTCTTCACTTCAATTAGATAATCCAACAAACATCACATTATAACATTTTTAATCCTTTATAATTTCTTTAATTTATTTTCACTATTTTCCACAATTCTTCCTCCAGAGTCCCTGACCCTCGACTCTCCAACTTTCCTAACAACTCCTCATAATCTGACCAGTTCCCTCATTATTAACCATGAAAGTAATCTCTGAAATCCTCTGAATTCCTGGGTTCTTCCTGTCCTTTCCCTTTCACATTTTAATATCCTAACCTACTGTGTGGTTCAACTCGACACCAGGGTCCCAGACCACTTTTCTATCTTTTCGAGTGCACCCCAGGGCGCAAAAATATGTTCACCGTTCATCAACTGAGATCAGTTTGGAAACTCACCAGGCAACTCGTAATTAATCAAATTCAAGTTCAATTTAATCAAGTTCCTGCACAAACAACAAAGTAACTATGTTGATCTCAGGCCAAAAACTTAAAACATGAATTCCACTGTTCCCTCTGTAGTAATACGCACCCTGACCACTTCTCAAATTCACAACATTGAAACAGGGTATCCTATTTTGTTCAAATGATCCATCATTTCTTCTCCAGTCCCTTCCATGGGGTTTCTTCCTTGTGAGGGCTAGTCTCAGGAGTTATCACAGCTTTGCATTTGAAACTCGTGTTAAGAAACTCTGATAAGAAACTCTTATCAGTTCAGAGGATGCATGTAATTCTTGTTGGCTGAAGTTCATCAGGTTGTTGATTGACAGATCTCCATTGGATGTAGTCCAAAGGCTACACAACTTCATGCCAAAGGTGAATTCTTATGTCCTCTTCAGCTCTGGTTCAGACACTCGGCAGAAATAACGAGATTCCTTCTGCAAACCTGCTACTGTATACAATAAACACCTTATCTCAGAGTGACTTCAGGTTCATAGGTAACGAGATTCCTTCTGCAAACCTGCCACTGTACATAATACACACCTTATCTCAGCGTGACTTCAGGTTCAGAGATAACGAGATTCCTTCTGCAAACCTGCCACTGTACACAATACACACCCTATCTCAGAGTGACTTCAGGTTCAGAGATAACGAGATTCCTTCTGCAAACCTGCCACTGTACATAATACACACCTTATCTCAGAGTGACTTCAGGTTCAGAGATAACGAGATTACTTCTGCAAACCTGACAGTGTACATAATACATTGTTTATGTGAGAGTGATTTCAGGCTTCGAATGGGAATACCAGAAACTTTTTGTGTTCAGTTGATCTGATTAGGTTATCCCCCAGCAATCAGTTCACAAAATGGGGGTTACAGAGCAGCTTCAAAAAATGGAAGCCTCTATTCCTTCGACCTCATGGCAAAAACACAGACAATTGTTCACTCTACTTCCACTGTCATTGACCCATTCATGTCTGATGTTTTTTTTGCATATGTTAATTACTTCCTGACCCACAGTGGTGTGTTTTAGTGCAGAGCAGATGGGCTGCTCCTCCGGTCAGATGTGGGAATTCTGGATATCTAACAGTTTCCCTCATGATTATTTGTATGAAGTGCACCTAATCACAGCGCCTGACGACTGTTTCAGGGAGTTGGATGTACTCAGGATCATTCGGGAGCCTGAAGGTACTATCAATGAGACATCTGAAGAGATGGCCACACCCAGAGTACAAGCTTTGGATAGGAGAAGCGTGACCACCAGCAGAGGTAAGGGCCATTAGGAAGACCAGTAGGTCATTAGGATGCCCAAATTACTGAATCCGAAATTCATAAAGCTATTTTTTCAATGCAATCTGGTAAGGCTCCTGGACTTTATGGTTATCCTGTAGAATATTATAAAAAAAAATTGGAAAATTGCTTTCCCCATATACGTCGCAGATGCTTAAAGATTCTTTTGTGAAAAGTGATTTACCCTCTACCTTTTATGAGGCTTCTATTTCTTTAATCCTCAAAAAGGATAAAGATCCTACTGACTGTGCCTCATACAGACCTATTTCATTACTGAATGTTGATGCTAAGATCTGTCAAAGATAATGGCCAGTCAGTTGGAGAGTCTTTGGGTAAAATCATTTTTAAAGATCAAACAGGCTTTATAAAGGGTCGTTAGTCTTTTTCAAATGTTTGGAGACTATTTAACATTATATATTCGCCCGCTTCTGAAACTCCACAATGCGTGGTATCTTTGGATCCTGAAAAAGAATTTGATCGTGTTGAATAGAAATATTTACTTAATGTCTTAGAAACATTTGGTTTTGGTATTAACTTTAATAATTGGATTAAAATGATATATAAAGCTCCTATTGCCACTGTTGTCACTTTTTTTCAGCTATCAGGGGATTTTGATGGGATTGGTTCTATTATTCTATCTTTTATTTGGGATAATAAAAGATCAAGAATTAGTCAATGTCATTTACAAAAGTTGAAAAAGGACGGAAGTCTCGCTTTGCCCAATCTAAGAATTTATTATTGGGCTGTTAATTTGCGATACATGTCCTTTTGCTTATATTAGGATGATAGGAATGATCGGCCAATTTGGGTAAAACTGGAACTGAGAGTTGTGAAACAGTTTTATTTAACTCTGATATTAGGAGTTGCTCTACTTATACAATTAGCTAAAGTTGATAATTTAAACCTATATCCTGTGGTTAAGCACTCTTGGCAAATTTGGCTCCAGTTCCACAATTTTTTTAATGTTAAAAATTTTAAACTTTGTAGTATAATTTATCGTAATCACCTTTTTAAACCTTCCTGGAGCGATCCATTTTTTTTACTTTGGAAAAATAAAGGTATTACTTCTTTTTTAGATTTATTTAAAGAAGGCAGAATGATGTCTTTTGAACAATTACTCGATAAATATTCTCTCTCATATTCATACTTTTTACAATACCTTCAAGATAGATATTATTTCAAAAATTCAAAAAATATTTAAGTAATTGTCCTTACATATTGGAGGCTGACTTATTAGAGATTAGTATGAATAAGAACCCTTCGATGAAAGGTTCTATTGGAAGAATTTATAATTTATTATTACAATGGGATAAGCGTCCTTTACTTAAGATTAAACAAGATTGGGAGGAGGAACTCAGTTTGACGTTGATATGGGAGGATTGGACACAGATTCTGAAGCTGGTTAACTCTTCTTCGATCTGTGCTAGTCATTCACTGATTCAAATTAAAATTGTACATCGTTATCATTTGTCGAAGGAGAGACTTTCTAAAATATTTCCCAATGTTGACAAGTATTGTGATAGATGTAAAACTGAGATAGCTACACTGACACATATGTTCTGGTCAAGTTCTATATTAAAATAGTTTTAGAAGTCAGTCTTTTCGACAATTTTAAAGCACTCAGTATCAACTTAAAACCTAATAAATTGACTGTGCTTTTTGGAATAATTCCTCAATTTATCCATGGTATTTCTGTGTCTGACCAACATGTTATTGCGTTTGTTGCATTGATAGCTGGGAGGGCCATCTTGTTGAAATGGAAGGACATATCAGCTCTTACTTTGTCACAATGGTTCTCTCAAGTGATGCTGTGTCTGAGTTTGGAGAAAAATAGAAGTCGAACCTTTGAACCTTTATTTGATTTTGAGAAGAGATGGGGCTCATTTGCTCGTTATTATCATTTCAGTTAACTGATAGATTTCCTCCACCATCTAAGTGTCATTGCTTTTTGAGATATCTTTGTTTCTTGTTGGCGGTTTGATGTTTATTTTTAGAAGCTTTTTGTATGACGCCTGGCTCCGGGGTTGTACCCCCAATGGGTTTCTTTTTTCTCTCACTTTTCTTCCTTAGTAGGGTTTTTTAATTCACAAAAATGTTCAATCTTTAAGACAATTTGTTTTGAGGCATTGTGAGTGTTGTTACTTCAATGTACCTGTGTTTTTTTGAAAACTAATAATAATAATAATAATAATAATAATAATTGAAAAGAAACATCTAAGAAGAAGACGACGACGACGAAGAAGAAGAAGAAGAAGAAGAAGAAGAAGAAGAAGAAGAAGAAGAAGAAGAAGAAGAAGAAGAAGAAGAAGAAGAAGAAGAAGAAGAAGAATTTGAAAGGAAACGTCTGAAGAGGTGGCCACACCCAGAGTACAAGCTTCGGATAGGAGAAGCGTGACCACCAGCAGAGGTAAGGGTCATTAGGGAGACAGTGCAGGGCTGTCCTGTGGGCATTCTCCTCAGCAGAACACCTTGTTGGATACTGCTGGGTGGGTGGTGGTTGACCCATTGGGGCACGGCAGCAACAGAAAGGCCGGTAGCACTGTCGGCTCTGATGTTCAATAGGGAAGTGTAAATTCAGGCCTTGCGGTAGTTATAGGAGATGATGGTCAGGGGAGAGAAAGGAGATTCTGTCAATGTGGTCAGAATTTAAATGAGAACTGATTTCTGTGTCACAGATCCAAACCATTAAACTCCAGTCCCATTGAATTGGAACATTAGCTGAGGAATACCTCCCACGCCCAGTGACCAGAGTGCAGAACTGGGTTTGATAAACAGCAGCAATAATTACCGAGTTCGGCACCAACAGTCACTTTTGAACTTGATTCAGTAACTGTGATGGTGAAATATGCAGCCTGTAGCCTGTAGCCTATTTAAGCAGTTTCCCCAGTGTGAACTTGGTAGTGTGTCAAAAGGTGGGATGACTGAGAGAATCTTTTCCCACATTGGGAGCAGGAGAATGGCCTCTCCCCAGTGTGGACTCGTTGGTGTGTCTGGAAGTCGGATGACTGACTGAATCTCTTTCCACATTCAGAGCAGGTGTACGGCCTCTCCCCAGTGTAAATACGCTGATGTATCATCAGTTGAGATGACTGTGTAAATCCCCTTCCACAGTCTGAGCAGGGGAACGGTCTCTCCCCAGTGTGAACTCGTTGATGCACCTTCAGTTGATATGACCGAATAAACCCTTTCCCACAGTCTGAGCAAGTGAACGGCCTCTCCCCAGTGTGAATTCGCTGATGTGTCTTCAGTTCAACTGACCGAGTAAAGGACTTCCCACAGTCTGAGCAGGTGAATGGCCTCTCTCCAGTGTGGACTCGCTGGTGCACCTGTAGGTCAGATAAATGAATGAATCTCTTCCCACATTCAGAGCAGGAAAATGGCCTCTCTCCAGTGTGAATTCGCTGATGTACCATCACTTGAGATGACCGAGTAAATGCCTTCCCACAGTCTGAACAGGTGAACGGCCTCTCTCCAGTATGAACTCGCCGGTGGGCCTGTAGCCTGGATGAGTCAGTGAATTTCTTCCCACAGTCTGAGCACGTGAATGGTCTCTCCCCATTGTGAATTCTCTGATGTACCTTCAGTACAGATGAATGAGTGAATCCTTTCCCACAGACTGAGCAGGTGAACGGCTTCTCCCCAGTGTGAATTCGCTGATGTACTTTCAGCTGAGATGACCGAATAAACCCTTTCCCACAGTCTGAACAGGTGAACGGTCTCTCCCCAGTGTGAGTTCGCTGATGTATCTTCAGTTCAGATGACCAAGTGAATCCCTTTCCACAGTCTGAGCAGGTGAATGGCTTCTCCCCAGTGTGAACTGACTGGTGTCTCTGCAGTTGCGATGACTGAGTGAATCCCTTCCCACAGTCTGAGCAGGTGAATGGCTTCTCACCAGTGTGAACTCGCTGGTGTGTCAGTAGGCTGGTTGACCGAGTGAATCCCTTCCCACAATCAGCGCAGGTGAATGACATCTTATCAGTGTGAACTCGCTGGTGTGCATGCAGGTCAGATGAGTGAGTGAAGATTCACACACTTCCCACACTTCTTTGTCAATTCATAAGTCAAATATCAGAGTAAACCCCTTGCACAATCAATGCAGTTGAAGAACAAATGCTGGTGAACAAATGCTGGTGTGTTCTCAGCTCCCCGGTTCCAGTGGATTTCAGTGAGTTACAAGAGAAAACTTCATTTCAGACACAAAGCACTTATCCAGCTGTGATGAAATAATTCTTCATAATCCAAGGATCAACAGTGATACATGGTTAAATATCTAGTAACTTCTCAAATATCTGGGCAGAGACAGCAAACTGACATGTTGTTCTGTTCAAAATTCCTCTACCCAATTTTTGCCATTTCTAACCTGTAAAAAAGATTTACAAAAGACATCAATGAATGAAAGTCAGCATTCAGAGAAGTGTATGGTCATCCACTTTGTTAGAAGCAATGAGAGTGCAGACTGTTTTCTCAATGGAGAGGAAATAATGTTGAAGAGTACGAGAATATAAAAGCAAGGATGTGTTGTTGAGTATTTATAAAGTGTGGCCTCACTTGGACTGTTGAGAGCAGATTCAGGCCCCTTAAGTAGAACAGATGTGCTTACATTGCAGAGCGTTCAAAGGAAGTTTACAAAAATATTTCTGTAATTATAAGGTTTGTCAGATGAAGAACATTTGATGGCTCACTGGAGTTCAGAATAATGAAATCTATCGAACATTGAAAAGTCTCGATAGAGTGGATGTGGAGAGTATGCTTACCAGAGTGGGGGAGTCTAAGACCAGAGGACACAGCTTCAAAATTGAGCTTTGTTCTTTCAGAATGGAGATGAGGAGGAATTTCTTTAACCGGTGTGTGGTGAATCTGTGGAATTTGTTGTTATGAGTTGCTCTGTAGGCCAAGTAATTGGGTATATTTTAGGGAAGAGGGTGATGCCCTTGATTAGTCAGGGCAGGAAGGGATATGGGGAGAAGGCAGGAGAGTGGGGCTGAGAGGGAAATGGATCAGCTGTAATGAAATGGTGGAGCAGACTCGATGGGCCAAATGACCTCATCCTGCTCCTGTATCTGATGAATTTTCACAGCCGATATATTATGAGATAATTTTAGTTTCCTTTCTGAGCTCTGACATCACACTGTTACAGCGAGGATCAACCCAAGTTGGGGGAAGAACTCACCTTCTAACTGTTCATGGTGCCGGCAACTGGTCTGTCCATCGAATTCCCCGACAGTCTTCCTGTCTGTGTGAGAATGCGACATTCAATCTGTGACTTGGCTCAGTCTGATTCCTTCCATTAGTATTATTCTCTGTCCCGTATTATTCTGAGCTGCGCAGTAACTGAAATGCTCCCACACAGAGAGCCTTTGTTGCTGCACAGCTGGTATTTTGTTTGTGCCGTGCTGTTTTCAGGCTGTGTTAACATTTAACCTTCAGACAAATGGTCGGTCCATACGATGTGAGAAAGATAAATTAGAGAAAACATTGGTATTATTTCAAGTTCTGGTCATGTGCTACAGCACTACAAAGAGCATGTGATGTTACACGGCAAACCCTGGAGAGTTTCAAATTACTCTGCCCCTCCGCACAGGTGATGGACGGTGCAGAGCCCATCAGAGGCAATGCCAATGAACATGATGGGGAGGGCAGTCCTCGTTCACATTGGAGTGTGGCATATTTGTGATGAGAACGCTACAGGTCACTTGTTACCCAGGCCAAAGGTAATTGGTATCATTATGTACCCAAAGCGAATGGTACTAAACATGTTCTCACAGGTGGAAAGGTCCAGATCAAGATGGAACAAAGGTGATTTCCACAAGGACTAAAACTGATGTAAGGATTTTGTTTCCTTCTTTTCATACAGTAAAAATTGACATTTTCATTGACTGGAAGGTCAGTTCCTCAGTGCTCGGTGGTGCCCGAGTGATCCATCTACTCCCCTTCCCTCCCCTTGCGATTCTAAATACGGCCTACGGACTAACGGGGAAAACGCTGGCCCTGTCATCTATGGCTGCCTCTTTACCCAGAAAGCCCCACGAAGAAGAGACCCATCTATCCGCCACGGCTCCAGCGCCTTCGCTGCTCAGCAGGAAGTTCCCCGGAGCCCTCGTAGAGACAGAGGAAAAGGACTTGGACTGTCCCGGGGTGCGGAGGAAAGGTGTGTCCGGAGTTCACAGTAATTGGACTTCAGTCGCGGTTCGGAGGCCGGTACCGATAATAATCCGCCCAGATCCCCGCTCCTACCTGCAGCCGAATCTCCGAGACTTTTGTCCACCGTGCGCACGCGCGAAACTCCCCGCAACCCTTACGCATGCGCATGTGATCGTCTGGTCACGGACAGCGATTTCTGGAACAAACAGGAGAAAGTCTGCAAATGCTGGAAATCCAAAGCGACTCACACAAAACGCTGCAGGAACTCACCACCTCAGGCAGCATCTATAGAAAATTATAAACAGACGGCGTTTTTTGGCCGAAAGCCTTCTGCAGGGTAAAGAAGCACGGGGGAAGATGCCAGAATAAAAATGTGGTGGGGGAGGGGAGGAGGCGAGCTGGAAACTGATGCCGGGTGGGTGGGGAAGGTCAAGAAAGGGTGGGCTGGAGAATAAAGAATCTGATAGGAGACGAGAGTGGACCAGAGAGAGGGCAGGAGGAGGGTCCCGGGAGGAGTATAGGCAGGTGAGAAGAAGTACAAGGTCAGAGTGGGGCATAGAGGAGGGTGACGGTAATTTGTTCTCCTGAGTGGAAATCGATGTTCATGCCATCAGATTGGAGGGTATATAATGTGACGGAATATAATGTGTTGCTCCTCCACCCTGGGGGGGAGGGCGGGGGGAGGGGCGCTCATCTTGGCACAGGAGGAATCCATGGATCGACACGGCGGAACAGGACTGGGAATGAAGAATTAAAATACTTGCTGACTGGTAAGTCAGACTTGTGGAGGATGGTGCGAAGTTGCTCCTAATTGATGACTGCACCCTCAGGGTGGCGGAGCAACAACTTATATTCTGCCGTGGTACCTTCAAACGAGATGAACGAGTGCACCAGTCTTGTCTGTTTGAATCCAGAGCCCAAGAAAAGCTCTCTTTCGTGTCTCAGTCGTCTTTGACCCCCTGAAGAACTGTTTCTGAGTGACAGCTAAGATCCACCTGCAATTCCTTGGCCCACTTTCCCAACTGGTCTCGATCCCACTGTAACCTTAGACAACCCTCACTTTCTCCACACACCGGTTTTGGTGACATCCACAACCTCACTAATTGTTTGATCTGCATTCTCCAAATAATTAACACACATCATTGCCCAGTTGTAAGCGGGTGAATTTACTTTCTCTTTCATCTCCCCGGGGGACGAGACTGCCTGGACCCGGGGGGGGGGGGGGCGCAGGGAAACACGGGCTTTCAGTGTCTGAGCCGGTGAGGAAGCCGTGAGTGGCCAGTCCTCAAGACAAGACAGCAGATCCCCTCGGCAATCAAACCGATCCTCATCAGGCCTGTCCCTCCGTGTCCAATCCCCCTCTCAGTGTGAACTCAATCGCCACTGCCACTCCTTCAATGGGGCGACTGAGTCGTGCAGACGGTGTGAAACCACCTCCTTTGCCTCGGGACCATTTCCATTCCACCCATCCTCAGGCAAAGGAGCTGGTTTTAAATTTGTTTTTACATTGGTTTATTTCTGATTTTAAAAGTTGTCATTTCTGTGTACTGATGTCTGTTTGTCAACCTGACCAGTTCTGCCTGAAGTTGTTTGGCCTGATTGTTTCTTGGTGAAATTTGACAATGGCTTCTCCCCGGGTTTGGACCTTCAAGTCCGTATCTCAACAGGAACCGTCCCTGCTCCCACTCCAGGCTCAGTCGAGAGTGACTCTACTGGCACTGGAGACGGCCCAGTCCCTGACCTCCCAGACTGGACCGTCGGGTAAACCCCGGTACAACTGGTACCAGCACCTCCCAGAATAAAGGACGAGCCCTTGTCTGGCATCTACTGGCTCTGAGATATCTCTACCCACCCGTACAAGTACAACACTGACCACCCCCCCCCCCCCCACCAAGCGCCGACACCTACCGTCAGTGTATCCATCACCAGGGGCACACCTCATGTTCTCTGGCGGCATCAAACCAGCCCAAAGACCCCGGTCTCCGGTTGGCATTTGGGGGACCCACCATTTGGGCTCCACCTCATTCGGGGGTCGACGTTTTGTGGGTGGGTGAAGCTCATTTCAGACTCCTGTGACCCTCTTGAGTGAAGAGGTATCCCCTCATGTGCCCCATAAACTCCCCACATTTCACCCTTAACCCCCTGTCAAGTATCTCTGCTGAGACTCACAGAACACAATCCCAACACTGAGTGTTTCTTCATCAAACAGCTTTATTCTTTATTACCTGCAGGGGGTAAGTTCACCTCCATTCTCACCAGGGATGGGAGAGGACTTCAAACACAGCATTTACAAAATATTACATAAGAACAAGACGAGGTTACTGTTTTCAGCGAGCTCCATGTTCCAGATACATTTGTTGTTGCTGCCATCTCTGGTTGAGTCGTCTCCACTACTTCCTCATTTCTGCACAGCGTTCAGTGTTTGCAGTCACGAGTTCCTTTAGTGAGCACATTTCTTGTCGTTTCCTCCGGCTACTTTAGTCAGCTACATATATTGCATTTACTAGCTCAGCACTCCGGGGTTTGTACAGCTCCATTTTGTCTCATCAGATACTCACAATAAAATGCAAAGTTCAGTACATATTTCCCCATTCCCTCCACTTTTATCCCATGACAACAGACATCCAATATCATCAGGACTTACGAAGTGAATGATGTCTTTATGGCGATAATGCTTCAGATCTCAGGGCTTTCTTACCCCTTTTACCCCGTCCATTCCCCATGAGGACCCGGAAACCTGATGTCGCCTCCTTTTCTGGCTCCCGACTGAGCACGAGAATCGTAATCAGATTGTTGGTATTATTATTGCTCCAATGGTTATTCCATCATGTAAACCAATATCCCACCACCCTCCCAGAGTCTCAAATGGCCACCGGCTTCCTGAGGGGTTATCATTGTGGAACTGTACAATGTAAAACAGTGTCCCACCATCCTCCCACAGTCCCAAATGGTCACCGGCTTCCTGAGGGGTTATCATTGGGGAACTGTACAATATAAACCAGTATCCCACCATCCTCCCAGAGTCCCAAATGGCCACCGGCTTCCTCAGGGGTTATCATTGTGGAACTGTACAATGTAAACCAGTATCCCACCATCCTCCCAGAGTCCCAAATGGCCACCGGCTTCCTGACGGGTTATCATTGTGGAAATGTACAATGTAAACCAGTATCCCACCATCCTCCCAGAGTCCCAAATGGCCACCGGCTTCCTGAGGGGTTATCATTGTGGAACTGTACAATGTAAACCAGTATCCCACCATTCTCCCAGAGTCCCAAATGGCCACCGGCTTCCTGAGGAGTTATCATTGTGGAACTGTACAATGTAAACCAGTATCCCACCATTCTCCCAGAGTCCCAAATGGCCACCGGCTTCCTGAGGAGTTATCATTGTGGAACTGTACAATGTAAACCAGTATCCCACCATTCTCCCAGAGTCCCAAATGGCCACCGGCTTCCTGAGGAGTTATCATTGTGGAACTGTACAATGTAAACCAGTATCCCACCCTCCTCCCAGAGTCCCAAATGGCCACCGGCTTCCTGAGGGGTTATCATTGTGGAACTGTACTATGTAAACCAGTATCCCACCATCCTCCCAGAGTCCCAAATGGCCACCGGCTTCCTGAGGAGTTATCATTGTGGAACTGTACAATGTAAACCAGTATCCCACCATCCTCCCAGAGTCCCAAATGGCCACCGGCTTCCTGAGGAGTTATCATTGTGGAACTGTACAATGTACACCAGTATCCCACCATCCTCCCAGAGTCCCAAATGGCCACCAGCTTCCTGAGGGGTTATCATTGTGGAACTGCTCTCCCACTTCTCTCATTCTATCTGCTGCCTCTCAAATATAATCCATCAGGTGAGTTATATTTTCAGATTTGTCTGGTGTGTTGGTGCAACATTCTTGCCCAATTAAAGCACACTCACCCCACTTTTTATCTAATATCAAGTCTAGGGTGGCTGGAAAACGATGCTGGAGAGGCAGTGACGGGAGACAAGGAAATGACAAACAAACTGAATAAATATGTTGTGTCTGTCTTCACTGAGGAAGACACCAGCATAATGGTGGAACTTCCAGGTGTCAGGAGTCAGAAGTTTGCAAAGTTACCAGAACCAGAGTGAAGGTTCTTGGGAAACTGAAAGGCTAAGTTAGAGAAGTCACGTGACCCAGATGATGTACACCCCAGCGTTCTGAAAGAGGTGGCTAAAAAGATTGTGGACCCATTAGTAATGAACATTCAAGAATCACAAGGTTCCGGAATGGTTCAGCAAGAATGGAAAATTGCCAATGTCACTCCACTCTTCAAGAAGGGAGAGAGGCAGAAGAAAGGAAACTATAGGCCAGTTAGTCTGTCCTCAGTGATTGGGAAGATGCTGGAGTCCATTATTAATGATGAGGTCTGAGAGTACCGTGTCACAAGATAAAATAGGCCACAGTCAGCATAGTTTCCTGAAGGGAAAGTCTTGCCTGACAAACCTGTTGAAATTATTTTAAGAAATAACAAGCAGGACAGACAAAGTAGAATCGATTGATGTTGTTTACCTGGATTTTCAGATGGCCTTTGACATGATGCCACACATGAAGCTGCTTTAACAACCCATGAGCCCATGGTATTACCGGAAAGTTTCTAGCATGGACAAAGCCGTGGCTGATTGAGAGGAAGCAAAGAGTGGGTGAAAAGGGAGCCTCTTGACGAGTGGGTTCCACCGTACTCTGTGTTGGGAGTGATACTCTTTATGTTAAATGTCAGTGATGTGCATGATGAAACTGATGACCTTGCTGCACAGATGATATGAAGATGGTTGAGGGCCAGGTCGTTTGAGGAAATAGAGAGGCAATTGAAGGTCTTCAACATGATGAGGAAAATGGGCAAAGAAGTGGGAGATGGAATACAGTGTCAGCAAAGGGTATCAGATGCACTTTGGCAGAAGAAATGAAAGGGCTGACTATTTTCCAAATAGTTCCTAAAGGTCAATTTTCAGATTGAGTCTGTGGTGAAGAAGGAAAATGTAATGTCAGCATTCATTTCAAGAGGAATAGAATATAAACGCAGGGATATAATGTTGAAAATTTTGAAAGCACTGGTGAGGCCTCACTGGGAGTACTGTGAGCAGTTTTGGACTCCTTATCTTAGAAAAGATGTGCTGAAACTGAAGAGTGTCCAAAAGACATTCACATCAATGATTCCCAAAATGAATGTGTTGTCATATGAAGAGTATTTGATGGCTCTGGGTCTGTATTGAGTGGGATTCAAAAGAATGAGAGGGGGACATAATTGAAATATATCAAATGGTGAAAGGATTTATACAGTGGATATGGAGAGGATGTTTCCTATTTTGGGAGAGTCTAAGACCAAAGGACACAGCCTCAGAATAGAGAGGTGTCTTTAGAATGGAGATGAGGAGGAATTTCTTTAGCCAGAGAGTAATGAATCTATGGACTCTATGGACAGTGAATCATTGGCAGCTGTGGAGGCCAAATCTTCATGTACATTTAAGGCAGAGGTTGATAGTTTTTTGATTGGTCAGGGCATGATGGGCTACCAGGAGAATGCAGGAGATTGGGGCCAAGAGGGAAATTTGATCAGCTAAAATGAAATGGCGGAGCAGACTCGATGGGCCAAATGGCCTAATTCTGCTCCTATATCTTATGGTCTTATGGCAACCTCTCATTTAACGTCAGCAAGAGCCAGGAGCTGATTATTGACTTCAGGAGGCGGAAACAGGAGATCCGTGAGCCAGTGCTCATCAGAGATCAAAGGCGGAGAGGATCAACAACCTTAAATTCCTCAATGTCATCACTTTCCAGGATCTGTCTTGAGCCCAGCATGGAAGTGCAATTACGAAGAAAGCACAGCAACATCTCCATTTCCTTAGAAGCCTGCAAAGATTCAGCATGACATCTAAAACCTTGCCAAACTTCTACAGATGAGTGTGGAGAATATGTTCAGTGGTTACATCATGACCTGGTATGGAAACGCCAAAGCCCTTGAAAGGAAAATCCTACAGAAAGTAGTGGATACGGCCCAGTACATCACGGGTAAAACCCTCTCCACCACTGCGCACATTTCTCTGGTGCGCTGTCATAGGAAAGCTACATCTATCATCAAGGAGCCCACCAAGTGGCACATGATCTCTTCTCACTGATGCCATCAGGAAGAAAGAGCAGGAGTCTCAGGACCCACACCACCAGGTTCAGGAACTGTTATCACCCTTCAAACATCAAGTTCTTCAACCAGAGGGGATAATCTTACTCAAATTCAATTGCTCCATCACTGAGCTGTTCCTATAACCAATGGACACATTCACAGATTCTTCATCTCCTGTTCATGATAATTATTTTTTACTTTTTTTTTCCTATTTAATATTTGCACAGTCTGTTGTCTTTTGCACATTGTATTTTATCTACAATGTTGGGTTCGGGCTTTCATTGATTCAATCATGATTCTTGGATTTACTGAGTTTGTCCGAAAAAAACAATCTCAGGATTGAACATGGTGACATGCGTGTACTTCGAGAATAAATTTACTTGGTAAATTTTGAAATCTACAATTAAATCTGTAAATACTCTCTCAAACACACGTGTGATTTGTAATTTCTAAAGGTTCAGCAGTTACTGGCTAAGTAATTTGGCTCTGATCAGAATGATCGTCCCATCACTATGACCCCTCTTCTGAGGTACCCCAGCTACAGGAAAGATTCCTGAATAAAACTGGGATCACTGCTTCAAGCGTGCACACACACACACAGACACACAGCATTGATGAAGTGCTTTGAGGGTTTAGTCATGTATAGAATAAACTGCCTGTGCATGGACTTGGACCCACTGCAATTTGCCGATTGCCACAATATATCTACAGCAGATGCAATCTCACTGGGTCTCCATTCGGCCTTAGATCACCTGGACAATAGCAATACACAAGTCAGGCAGCTGATTACAGCTCAGCGTTCAACACAATCAGACCCTCAATTGTAACCAACAAGCTCCAAAACCTGGGCCTCTGTACCTCCTTCTGCAACTGGATCCTCACCAGGAGACCACAGTTTGTGTGGATCAGAAATAACATCTCCTCCTTGCTGACAATCAACACTGGCACACCTCAACGATGCGTGCTCAGCCCACTGCTCTACTCTCTCTACACCCACGTCTGTGTGGTTAGGCTCATCTATAAACTTGCCAATGACACAACTATTGTTGGTGGAATTTCAGATGGTGACGAGGAGGAGTACAGGAGTGAGATAGATCAGCAAGTTGAGTGGTGTCGCAGCAACAACCTTGCACTCAGCATCATGAAGACAAAGGAATTGATTGTGGATTCAGGAAGGGGAAGTCGAGGGAAAACACACCAGTCCTCATCGTGGGATCAGAAGTGAAAAGGGTGAGCAGTTTCCATTTCCTGCCTGTCAACATCTCTGAGGAACTATCCTGGGCCCAACATATTGATGCAGTTACAATGAAGGCACAACATCGGCTATATTTCATTTGGAGATTGAGGGGAATCGGTCTGTCACTAAAGACACTTGCAAATTTCTACAGATGTACTGTGGAGAGCATTCTAACTGGTTGCATCACTGCCTGGTGTGGAGAGGCCATGGAACGGGATCGGAAAATGCTGCAGAAAGTTGTAAACTCAGCCAGCTCCTTCATGGGCACTGGACTCCACAGCATCCAGGACACATTCAAAAGATGATGCCACAAAAAGGTGGCATCCATCATTAAGGACCCCCATCACCCAGGACATGCCTTCGTCTCATTGCTACCATCAAGGAGGATGTACAGGACCCTGGAGACACACTCACTGGTTCAGGAACAGCTTCTTCCCCACTGTCAGATTTCTGAATGGACAATGAGCCAATAAACACTTACTCAGGATTTTCCTTCTCTTTTTGCACTACCTTTTAAGTATAATTTTATAAATACTTACTGTAATTTGTGTTTTTTTATTTCTAGATATTGCAACGTACTGCTGACAAATTTCACCACATATGCCGGTGATATTAAACCTGATTCTGATACACAAACACACACAGCTGGGCTCAGACATACAACACTCCCACATTCCTCCCTTTGTGACACCCTGCTTGCTCCGTGGCCCCCGGTATGAAGCTCAAACTGTTGCAACACCTGCCCTTTAAATTCATGGCTGAGGCTGTGTTGTGTCTGTTCACGGTTTGAGTTCGATATTAAATGAAGAGCATTGAATGGGAAGGAAGGTTTGAATACAAGAATAAAGATCTCCTCTGAAGGTATATGGGGTCCTGGTGAGAGCGTACATGGAACACTGTGCACAGGTCTGGTCTTCCTCCCGGACTCAGCCTGTAGGATGAAGGGAATGAAGAGATTTCCCAGATTGATTTATGAGGTGAGGTAATGTCCTCGGAGAGATTATACTGACCGGGCCTGTCTCAAAATTAGAGAAATAAAAGGCCGTCTGACTGAGACAGACACAGTCTCACAGGGTATTGACAGGGTAGAGGCAGGAATGATGTTTCCTTTGGCTGTGGTGAGGAACCGGGGTCACAAAATCCGAGTTCACCTCAGCAGGACTGAGATGAGGAGAAATTTCCTCACCCAGAGGGAAGTGAATCTTTGGAATTTTCTCCACAAGATTTCTAAATTCGAAGGACAAATTTTGGGGCTCTGCGCTACTGGGAATGATGCGCGAAAGTGGCGCGGAGGTCAAAAATCAGGCATGTTCTGAGTGAAAGGCAGAACAGACACAAAGGGCCGAATGGACTGCTCCTGTTTCCTTTTTCTAAAGTCCGAGTTTACCTTTGCGCCTGGTTCTCCCTTGACCTTCAGCCTGTCCTTTTGCACAGGGGAGCGCTCACAGCACCGGAGTCCCATCGGCAGCCGCTGCGGGCCAGCTCCTGTATCCCAGCAGCAGGAGACAGGACTGGGAGTAAACTCCGGACAATAGGCCCCGATCCACGGCGGGGAAAGACCGGGCACCCGCTGTGCGGCTGAAACATCTCACGGAATCTCCGCCCGAATCTTCACCTCCGCCATCGGAAGGATTCAAAACTCCGGCCGCTGTTGCAGCCTTTACACGGGGAGCTGCTCCCAATCTCGGGTCTCTCACCGGGTCCGCTCGTTCCCGATTCCAAACTTCGGTCCGCTCAGCGTCCCGCCCACTGACACACCTCAGCCAATGGAGGCAAGAGTCTCCAGGCGGTGTTCTCTGATTGGCTGCGAGTGTATCCGAGGGCGGGCTGCTGCCGGGAGCTGGAGATGTCAGTCACTGTTTGTTCTCAGAATCAAAGCAAGTTCCCCGAGGCTCAAAGTTCAAAGTAAATTTTATTATTTTTTAAATTTTTTTTAATTTTTATTAAGCACAAACAAAAACAAAAACACTAAGCATATGCTAACAAAGCCAGGGAATCACACAAAAGCAGCAACAAATATATAACTATTAACTTTAAATATACAAATAAACAAGGAAATCCGCTCTAAATATTGTTGGACAGAAGGAACTGTATCTAAGAGGAGTCACAAAACAGGAACATTTACAGAGATAACCCAAAACGTTCACAGATTTGTACAGTCTTTACAGCTTTCTGGTTATGGGAAGTTTTCAGAGTATAAATGTATAGTTTGAAGTCTGATGTAAAAATCTAAATGAAGGTTTCTTATTGCTGTGATTGCATTTATGGATATAAAATTTGCTGCAAATTAACAAAAGATTTATGATAAATAAATTATCCCTATGAGATTTGGTGTTATTAGTAAACCCAAATAAGACATTTTGAAAACAAAAAGTAAAATCCATATTAATATATTGATCTATAAATTGACAAACAACAACCCAAAATGTTTTAACACATTCACAATCCTGAAACAGATGAAATAAATCCTCTGGATATAAACCACAAAATGAACAGTTAGTTTCAATATCAGAATTAAACCATGCCAAATAAACATAGGTTGGAGAATATCTATGTCTAATTTTAAATAAGCCCCAAATACTGCTCCACCTCAGATTCCCCAAGCGACTTTTCCAAAAACTAACATACGTATAAATCGCCACATACAACTCCTACAAACAAACAGAGCAAAGCTACAGAATGGTAACTCTATCTGGATCACTGAAAGATCAGCCAGAGTGCAGAAGACAACAACTTCGCCAATGCAAATAAACAACGAGAACATGAAATAACCGCAGCGGCTGCCGATAGATGTCCGGTGCACTCAGCGCTCCCTGTTCAATCTGACAGAACAAGAAACAGTGAGGAGCAAAGGTAAACTCGTGTTTCAGAAAATAAGAAATAGAGAAGGCGTGGCCATTCGGCCCCTTGCACCTCTTCTGCCCTTCACTCAGAACATGCTTGACTTTTGACCTCAGCACCACTTTCCTGCAACTGCCCATCACCGCTGAGCCCCAGTATATGTCTATTCAATTTAGAAACCTTGTGGAGATAATTGCAATGATTCACTGCACTGTGAGTGAGGAAATTTCTCCTCATCTCAGTCCTGCTGAGTTGTACTCAGATTTGGAGTCTGTGAGCGCTGGTTCCACACCTTATGGGAAACATGATTCCAGCACTTCCGCTGTAAATATTCGGTGAGATTGTATTTCTTTAATTCTGAGACAGGAATGTGATCTGTCTCAGTCAAACCACCTCTTATTTCACTCATTTTGAGACAGATCCAGTACGATGATTTGTTGTGGGAGCATCTCCATGGACAAGTGAGTGCAGTTATCCTGTATTGTTCCACAGCCTGATGGTTGAGGGGTAGTAACTGTTCCTGACCATGGTGGGGCGAGTCCTGAGGCTCTCGTACCTTCTACCTGATTACAGCAGTGAGAAAAGAGCCTGCCTGTGTGGTGAGGCTGATCACAGCCGCCTGTATCACCATCCCCTCTGGCCTGCCCTATCCGGGACCAAATGGATTGTGGAAATTAAATGTGGTACTCTGTCGAGTATCACTGTGATCCGTCCCCTCTGGCCTGCCCTATCCGGGACCAAAGGGATTGTGGAGAGTAAATGTGGTACTCTGTCGAGTATCACTGTGATCCGTCCCCTCTGGCCTGCCCTATCCGGGACCAAAGGGATTGTGGAGAGTAAATGTGGTACTCTGTCGAGTATCACTGTGATCCGTCCCCTCTGGCCTGCCGTATCCAGGACCAAAGGGATTGTGGAGAGTAAATGTGGTACTCTGTCGAATATTACTGAGATCTGGGCTTTCTTCCTGCCCTTTATTGTTCTTGTCTGTGATTCAGTGCGATAATCTCTGGTCCAATGTCCTCACTTTCTACAAACCTTGTTTCTGTCCTTAGCCAAGTGTCCTCTTCATCTGCACCGTCCGCACGATCCTGCCACCCGTTCTGGGTTCTTCGTCGGGACCCGAACTCCATCTCCTCACTACCGGTTCTCTGTGCACACTCTCGCTTTTCCCCAGTCCCTTTAAAGAGTCAATTGCGCTCCATATTCATCAGAATTTATGTCACCCGGGGCCAGGTCTAACACAGAGAATTGAGATTAGTTAACTTAAAGGAGTGGGCAGGCTTGGGCCTGAGACAGTTTGGAAAAGTCTGCACTGCCAGCTGGACATACTGATCTGTCCAGGGGTTTGCCGGCATTGGACTCTCACGTATCCTTAAAACGAGCTATAAAGTACGCAAGGGATTCTCCTTTTCTCAGTAGTTATCGGGTAAATTCACCAAAATCCGCATGCAGTCGGGCTGTCATTCAAATGGGTTCCCTTACCTCAGAGACCCACCGTGCCATGGCTTGTATTACATCAGTCCCTCTGGTGGCTCCCGGTCACCTTCGGGCATCTGCCTGGGAAAGGGGAACCCACTCCCTGTCCCTGCCAGAGAGGTTTCATATATAACCCTGAGGAGTGGCACAAGTCCCCGGGCAGGGTCTGGAAAGGGGAACCCACTCCCTGTCCCTGTCCGAGAGGGTCCATATATAACCCTGAGGAGTGGCACAAGTCCCCGGGCAGGGTCTGGAAAGGGGAACCCACTCCCTGTCCCTCTCCGAGAGGTTCCATATATAACCCTGAGGAGTGGCACAAGTCCCCGGGCAGGGTCTGGAAAGGGGAACCCACTCCCTGTCCCTGCCCGAGAGGTTCCATATATAACCCTGAGGAGTGGCACAAGTCCCCGGGCAGGGTCTGGAAAGGGGAACCGACTGCCTGTCACTGACCGAGAGCTTCCATATATAACCCTGAGGAGTGGCGCAAGTCCCCGGGCAGGGCCTGGAATGCGGAACCCACTCCCTGTCCCTGTCCGAGAGGTTCCATATATAACCTTGAGGAGTGGCACAAGTCCCCGGGCAGGGTCTGGAAAGGGGAACCCACTCCCTGTCCCTGTCCGACAGGTTCCATATATAACCCTGAGGTGTGGCACAGGTCCCCGGCAGGGTCTGGAAAGGGGAACCCACTCCCTTTGCCTTTCCGAGAGGTTCCATATACAACCCTGAGGAGTGGCACAAGTCCCCAGGCAGGGTCTGGAAAGGGGAACCCACTCCCTGTCCCTGTCCGAGAGGTTCCATATATAACCCTGAGGAGTGGCACAAGTCCCCGGGCAGGGTCTGGAAAGAGGAACCCACTCCCTGTCCCTGCCCGAGAGGTTCCATATATAACCCTGAGGGGTGGCACAAGTCCCCGGGCAGGGTCTGGAAAGGGGAACCCACTCCCTGTCCCTGTCCGAGAAGTTCCATATATAACCCTGAGGAGTGGCACAAGTCCCCGGGCAGGGTCTGGAAAGGGGAACCCACTCCCTGTCCCTGTCCGAGGTTCCATATATAACCCTGAGCAGTGGCACAAGTTCCCGGGCAGGGTCTGGAGAGTTTGGCAAGTCTGTGTGAGCCAATTATGGAACGCCATTGTTTTTTCTAGCGGGTCAGAAGCATCACTAATCATACTCCACATCTCACTGGGGTCCAGGGCTTTGAAATTGGAATATCTCCCACCATTATTCGGGGAAACTGTGTGAAATTTCCCCGAAAGATCTATCTGCTGGCTCAGATCTTATTCCCTTTGATTTTGTTATCTGCCGTGTCTGTCCCCGGCTAACAGGTGTGAATTCGGGGAGCCATTCCGTCCCGGCCCCTCCGGGCGTGGATACAACAGCCGATGCAGAGGGAGCCTCGGCAGGTGGTTATCGAGGCCGCTGTTGGACGTCTGCAGCTACTTCAATGACCTCTGAGGGGTCTCCAATTGATCACACAGGGGAGGGGAGCAGAAGGAGCCGGCAACTGTGGCCACCAGAAATATTGGTGCATATTGGACCAGTAGCATAGGTAGGAAAGGTGCCGTCCTCAATAGATATACAAACGTATTAGGGAGTGACGTAGAACACTGAAAAGAGACCTTAGGCGTAGTGATCCCTCGATTCTGCCTGAGCCACGTGCCAGTGAAGGTAAGAACAGGATGATTGACAGATGACAGTGTGGCTGTGAAACTGGTGCGGAGGGGCAGGGTCCGGGATCATTAGTGAACATAGGACCTGTACAACAGGGACTGTTTACACCTGAACTCAGGGGGGTGGGGGGTGAGGGTCAGTGTCTGCTGATATCCACGCGGGTAGGATTGCTACAGCTGTCCGAGAGGATTTAAACTAATTTGGCAGCAGATCTGAACTGGACTGATAGGGCTGAGGAGAATGTTGTTAGTTTTCAAACAGCGGCAGTGTGTAGTGAGACTGCCACCATTGAGAGGCTGACGATAGGGCAACATTTCAGTGGGCGGGATGAGTTGCAATGCAAAAGGGTGAGAAAATGAAAAAGGTGATGAGTACGGAACTAAAGGTTTTATATTTGAATGTGAGCAATACATGGAGTAAGGGAGATGAACTTGTGTCGCAGTTACAGATTGGCATTGTGGCCATCACTGAATGGTGGCTGAAGGAAGATTATAGCTGGGAGCTTCATGTGCAAGGATACAGATTGTACTGAATGGACAGGCAGGTAGGCAGAGGGGTGGGGAGGTTCTGTATGTAGAAATGAAATCAAATCTTCAAACTGGTGAAATGGGATTGCAAGGTTTAGAATACTGACATGTAGGGGTGAACATTGATGCACTCAAATATTTTCTATTTTCTATTTGTAATTATTTTCTTCTCACTTTTTGGTGATCTATTTTCACATTGACACAACAGAGTTTTTATTTCTGCCAATCAGTGTGAATAAAACAAGCCTAAATCCACTCTGTCTCAATGTTGTAAAACAATAAAAGATGAAAACTTCCAAGGTGGCCGCATACTTTTTATAAGCACTGCAAGTGCAATTACGAAGAAAGCACGGCAGTGCCTCTCCTTCCTTTGAAGTTTGCAAAGCTGCAGCATCACACACACACACACACACACACACACACACACACACACACACACACACACACACACACACACACACACACACACACACACACACACACACACACACACACACACACACACACACACACACACACACACACACACTGAACTGCCTCCATGACTATCACCCAGTGGTGCTCACATCTACTATGATGAAGAGCTTTAAGGGGTTGGTCATGTCTGGAATCAACTCCTGTCTGTGCATGGACCCGGACCCACTGCATTTTGCCGATCGCCACAATATATCTACAGCAGATGCAATCTCACTGACTCTCCACTCAGGCTTAGATCACCCGGACAATAGCAATACACAAGTCAGGCTGCTGATTACAGCTCAGCGTTCGACACAATCAGACCGTCAATTGTAATCAACAAGCTCCAAAACCTGGGCCTCTGTACCGCCTTCTGCAACTGGATCCTCACCAGGAGACCCCAGTCTGTGTGGATCAGAAATAACATCTCCTCCTTGCTGACAATCAACACCGGCACACCTCAACGATGCGTGCTCAGCCCACTGCTCTACTCTCTCTACACCCACGTCTGTGTGTCTAGGCTCATCTATAAACTTGCCGATGACACAACTATTGTTGCTGGAATTTCAGACGGTGACAAGGAGGAGTACAGGAGTGAGATAGATCAGCAAGTTGAGTGGCGTCACAGCAACAACCTTGCCCTCAACTTCATTAAGACAAAGGAATTGATTGTGGATTCAGGAACGGGAAGTCGAGGGAACACACACCAGTCCTCACCGTGGGATCAGAAGTGAAAAGGGTGAGCAGTTTCCATTTTCTGCCTGTCAACATCTCTGAGGATCTACCCTGGGCCCAACATATTGATGCAGTTGCAATGAAGGCACAACATCGGCTATATTTCATTCGGAGATTGAGGGGAATCGGTCTGTCACTGAAGACACTTGCAAATTTCTACAGATGTACTGTGGAGAGCATTCTAACTGGTTTCATCACTGCCTGGTGTGGAGAGGCCACTGCACAGGATCGGAAAATGCTGCAGAAAGTTGTAAACTCAGCCAGCTCCTTCATGGGCACTGGACTCCACAGCATCCAGGACACATTCAAAAGATGATGCCACAAAAGGTGGCATCCATCATTAAGGACCCCCATCACCCAGGACATGCCTTCATCTCATTGCTACCATCAAGGAGGATGTACGGGACCCTGGAGACACATTCAGCCGTTCAGAAACAGCTTCTTCCCCACCATCAGGTTTCTGAATAGACAAAGAACCCATGAACACCCCCTCAGGATTTTCCCTCTCGTTTTGCACTATATTTCAAATTTAAGTTTATAAATACTTATTGTAATTTATACTTTTTATTACTATGCATTGCCTTCACAAAACAACAAATTCCACCACACATGCCGGTGATATTAAACCTGATTCTGATACACAAACACACACAGCTGGGCTCAGACATACAACACTCTCACATTCCTCCCTTTGTGACACCCTGCTTGCTCCGTGGCCCCCGGTATGAAGCTCAAACTGTTGCAACACCTGCCCTTTAAATTCATGGCTGAGGCTGTGTTGTGTCTGCGCACTGTTTGAGTTCGATATTAAATTAAGAGCATTGAATGGGAAGGAAGGTTTGAATAGAAGAATAATGATCTCCTCTGAAGGTAGATGGGGTCCTGGTGAGAGCGTACATGGAACACTGTGCACAGGTCTGGTCTCCCTCCCGGAGTCAGCCTGTGGGATGAAGGGAATGAAGAGATTTCCCAGATTGATTTAGGAGGTGATTTGGTGTCCTCGGAGAGATTACACTGACCGGGCCTGTCTCAAAATTAGCAAAATAACAAGTGGTCTGACTGAGACAGACACAGTCTCACAGGGTATTGACAGGGTGGGGGCAGTGATGACGTTTTTCCTCACTGGGTGTTGAATAAGGGGTCACAGACTCAGAATCCGATGTCAGCTGACAGAACTTAGATGAGGAGCGCGGAGAATCTTTGTATTTTTCCCGCAAGTTTTCTAAATTCAGAAGGAATATTGAAAGGCTGAGCGAAGATGGGAACGTTGCAGGAAAGTGGCGCTGAGGTCAAACATCAGCCATGGTCGGAGTGAAAGGCGGAACATGCGCAAGGGGCCGAATGGCCACGCCTACTCCGGTTTCCTATTTTCCAAAGCACGAACTTACCTTTGCGCCTTGTTCTGCCTTCAGCCTGTCCGATTGCACAGGGGAGCGGTGAGAGCACCGGAGATCCATCGGCAGCCGCTGCGGGTCAGATCCGGGCTCCCAGCAGCAGGAAACAGGTCTGAGAGGAAACTCCCGACAACAGGCCCCGATCCTCGGCAGGAAAAGACCGGGCTCCCTCCGTGCAGCTGAAACATCTCACGGAATCTCCGTCATGGGAAGGATTCACCCGGCCGGTGTTGCAACCTTTACCCGAAATTTAGCTCCCGATCTCCGGCCTCTCCCCGGGTCCACTCGCTCTCAGTTCCAAATAAACCTCGGACCGCTCCGAACATTCAGCATCCCGCCCACTGACACACCTCAACCAATAGGAGCAAGACTCTCCTACCAGTGCCGCTGATTGGCTGTGAGTGTGTCTGAGGACGGGCTGCTACCGGGAGCTGGAGATGTCAGTCACAGTTTGTTCTCAGTAACAGAGCAAGTTCCCCGAGGCTCAAAGTTCAAAGTCGATTTTATTATCAGAGTTCAGATAAGTCACCACATACATACAACCCCGAGAAGCACTTTGCTGCGGAAATAAGGAGAAAATCTGCAGGATAGTAACTATACCTGGATCAGTGAAAGACCAGCCAGAGTGCAGACGACAACAAACTGTGCAAATGCAAACAAATAAATAGCGATAAATAACAGGAACATGAAATAACCGCAGCGGCTGCCGACGGATCTCCGGAGCTCTCACCGCTTCCCTGTGCATTCTGACAGGCTGAAGACCAGGGCAGAACAAGGCGCAAAGGTAAACTCGTGAATTAGAAAATAAGAAACAGGAGCAGGTGTGACTATTCGGCCCCTTGTGCCTGTTCTGCCCCACTCGGAACGTAACACTATAAGACCATAAGACATAGGGGCAGAATTAGGCCATCTGGCCCATCGAGTTTGCTCCGCCGTTCAATCATGGCTGATCCTTTTTTCCCTCCTCACCCCCAGTTCCTGGCCTTCTCCCCGTAACCTTTGATGTCATGTCCAGTCAATAACCTATCAATCTCTGCCTTAAGTACACCCAACGAGGTAGCCTCCACAGCTGCATGTGGCAACAAATTCCACAAATTCATCACGCTTTGTCTGAAGACATTTCTCCGATTCTCAGTTTTGAAAGGGCGCCCCTCCTATCCTGAGGCTGTGCCTCTTGTCCGAGACTCTCACACCATGGGAAATATCCTTTCCACATCTACTCTGTCTACCTGTTAACATTCAAAAGGTTTCAATCAGATTCCCCTCACCATTTTGAATTCAACCGAGTACAGACACACAGACATCAAATATTCCTCGTATAATAACCCTTTCATTCCTGGAATCATCCTTGTGAAATTCATCTGTACCCTCTCCATGTCGGACCTTTAACCTCAACACCAATTTCCTGCAATGTCCCCATCAGCGCTGAGCCCCAAAATGTGGAGAAAATTCCAAATTTCCACTGTTGAGGAAATTTCTCCTCATCTCAGTCCTGCTGAGGTGAACTGTGATATTCAGTCTGTGAACCCTGGTTCCACAGCCCAGCCAGGGGAAACATCATTCCTGTCCGACCCTGTCAATATCCTGTGAGATTGAGCCTGTCCCTTTTACTTCTCTAATTCTGAGACAGGCCCAATGCGATCAGTCTCAGTCAAACCACCTCCGATTTCACTCATTTTGGTATGATGTTTGGTTCTGGGAGCATCTCAATGGACGGTAAGTGAGTGTTGTTACCCTCTGTTGTTCCCGAGCCTGATGGTTGAGGGGTAGTAACTGTTCCTGAACCTGGTGTGCGGGAACTGAGGTTCTTGTACCTTCTCCCTGATTGCAGCAGCGAGAAAAGAGCCTGGCCTGGGTGGTGAGCATCTCTAATGGTGGATGCTGCTCTACTCCGACAGCGTTTCATGTCGATGTGCTCAGTGGTTGTGAGGATCCACCCGGGATGTACCGGGCCGAATCCAACACCTTGTGTAGGGTCATCAGGAGGGCGATGAAATAGTCTGATCATCGTGCCAATCTTCGCCTGTCTGGCGGCGAGACGGTCCCTCCCAGTCTGATCCTTGCTGCATGCCCGGAGATCACTCCCACAGCGGGCTGCCCCGAGATTACTGCAGTGGAGACGAGAGGGTCCCTCCCAGTCTGATCCTTGCTGCATGCCCGGAGATCACTCCCACAGCGCGCTGCCGCGGGATTACTGCAGTGGAGACGAGACGGTCACTCACCTCTTTGCGGACTGTGGGCTGGCGAAGATCTGTGGAGAAAGATGCAAGGGCCTGTGCCACAGCAGCTGCGTGACAGAAGGCTCACTGATCCTCGGGTAAAAACGGTCACGGTTTATCCCTGTGAATATTTCATGGCAAATAATGCTTATTTTGATTTTTAAAAAAACATCAACGTCTGGGCTCTGTGCAGAATTGTGGAAACTGGCCTTTCACTGGAGCTGAGACAGACATGGGTAAAGTCAAAAAGTTTCTTCAGTACTTCACCGACCAAAATAATCGTTTCCACCCTGTGACGTGGAATGTCCAGTCCGGTCCTTTCCCTGCAGCCACGGCATCCGTCTTGTCACAGCACAATATTCTCTCGACATCCCCACTTTCATGGCATGAACTAATTTAATAGTTGTTTTAAATAGTTACTTAACCCCGGTTTTATACCCCAGTCTGACTCTTTACACCGCGAGAAAAAAAAATTAAAAAACTAGCTGCTGGAGGAACCCAATGGATCAGGCAACATCTGAGGGAAATGGCAATCGAGATTTCGGGTTGAGACAGTCCAGCTGAAGGATCTCGACCTGAAAGTCGATTTTACATTTCTCTCCACAGATGCTGCCTGAACCGCTCAGTCCCTCGAGTTTCTTACTCGAGATTCCAGCATCTGCAGTCTCTTGTGCCTCTCTTTTCAGAACTTGTTCCTTTCAGTCCTGCCTCAGACTGAACCAGGCTCTTCTCTCCGGCTTCATTTCTGTTCTGCTTCTTCTTTAGCCCATCACACCTACTGGGACACAGGCCGCCAACAGTAGCTCATCAGAGTCCCCTGTCCAGGGCGAAGGTTACCGGCCCTGTGGCTTCTCCTTTCATCACATGACTCAATCATCGTCCAGGGGAAGATCCGTCCGATCTCATGGATAAGGCCTTTGGAGGTTCATTTGACATTTCTGTGCACTGCCACTTTTCGGGAAGAGGTTGCAAACCCCATGCCCAACGCCTCTTCTTTCGCAGCCGGACTCAGGCAGCCCACGGCCGAGTTTTCATTTCTGTTCAGATCTGTTTAATGTGTTGCTGATCGCACCCTGCGATGGAAACTACCACTATTACTTCCCATTGAACACATCCAGCAGCAGAATGTTCACTCCCTGAGACGGCAGCGCGCGTAGTGGACAATCGCGGTACTGCAGGGGATCAGCAGCTCCCCGAAAGTGAAAGCATTCTGAATCAGGAAGTGCTGGGAATTAACATGGCTTCGAAAGGACAGGTCGAGAGTTTGAGCGAGGAGGCAATTTGTTCCGTTTGCCTGGATTTCTTCACCGATCCGGTATCACTGGAGTGCGGACACAACTTCTGTCGCTCTTGTATCACGCGGTGTTGGGAAAGGGAGGAGAGAAATTCCTGCCCGGAATGTAGAGAGGTGTTTGCTGACCGCACCCTCCGAGCCAGTCGGGCCTTAGCAAATCTGACACAAAAAGTTCGGAATCTAAGCCTGAACCCGAAAGGGAAGGAAAGTAAACGTCACTGCGAGGAACATGAGGAAGAACTGAAGCTGTTTTGTGAAACGGACAAGACACTGATCTGTCTGGTCTGTAAAGACGCGCAGGAACACAGAGAGCACCGCTTCATGCTGATTAAAGAAGCTGTTAAAATCTACAAGGTAAAAGTAACCCGAAATCGATACTCACTCCATCCTCAACACCGCACGAGCCTCCATAACCAACATATCGTTCCCATCCCCAAAGGGATTCTACCGCCAACCACATCTTTCCCTCCAACAACCCACCTCCACTTCCTCCCCACAAGTCTCCCAGATCGTCGAGCGGGACAATTGCAACATCTGATTCCTACACCTCCTCCCTCGTCATCAAGCAGGACTCCATCAGTCGCATTCCTCCCGTTTCTTCCATGATCGATTGTCCTTTCGTATCAGATTCCTTCTTCTCCAGCCCTTTACCTCTTCCATCTGTCCCCTCTCAGCTTCTCACTTCATCACCCTCCCCCACGTTCCCCCTCATGTTGTCTCACCCGTCACCTGTCAGCTGGTTCTCAACCCCAACCTTTTTATTCTGGCTTCTGTCCCATTCCTTCCCAGTCCTGATGAAGGGTCTCATCCCGAAACACCGACTGTTTATTTCCCCTGAATAGATGCTGCCTGACTCACTGAGTTCCGCCGGCATTTTGTGTGATAATCGGGTTTGATCACCTGTTTCTTTTGATGCATCTTTGTTTCTATTTCCTTCACTCTCTGACTTCCAGGATCAGCTAAAATCTTCCTTAGACTCTCTCACAAAAAAGAAATCAGACTTCCAGAAAAAGGAGCAGCAACAGAAAGAGAAGATTTCCGGAGTTCGGGTGAGGCTTCCTGAGCGGCATTTCTGATATTATCGTCGAGTTTTGATCCATTTAATGCAAAATAGCAGAGTATCGCAGCTCCAGTGACCTGGGTTCGATCCTAACCTCTGCTGCTGTCTGTGTGGAGTTTGCATGCTCTCCCTGTGACCATGACAGTTTCAGACACATTCCAAGGACATGCTGGATGAATGGCTAATTACAATTAACCCTGTGAAGGTGGGGGAGGGTGTATCCGAATCAGGTGGGGGTTAATTGGTCAATGAGGGAGAATAGGTTTCAGGAAAACGTGAGGGAATGTGGTTGACGGGAATGTCTCAGAAGTAGTATGGACCCCAATGGACCGAATGGTCACCTTAATGTCATCAGGGAATACAACACAGCAATGCAGTAAACTAATCTTCACCTTTCATTCGATAGGAACAGTCACACAGCGTTCAGACCCACATCACATCCCAGTTTGCTGAACTGCGCCAGATTATCACTGAGAAAGAGCAGAGCTTACTCAGGGATCTCAGGGAAGAAGAGAAGAGGATTCTCAATTCAATGGAGAAAAATCTTCTTAAGATTCAAGAGAATATAAGGTTTATTCAGGATGAAATCTCAAAGTTAAAGGAACAGATGGATCAAAAAGACGTTGTGATATTTTTCAAGGTGAGTGATTACATTTCAATTTATTTCTGTCAAATTGAACTAAATGAACAGTGTTACATTTGAAATAAACACAGCACAGCGGCCAATTCTACCAAATTAATTGCCGCTGCTGGTATCCTCACACAGAGTGTTCTCCTTGCATGACGAACCTCCAATCACTCCGCTAATACAATATTTAAGCGATGGAATTTCAGCATAATTAATCGTAAATTAAACTGCAATGAATTGGTCAACAAATGATGTGTTATCTGCCAGTTCCAGGATCAAAATAGCCCAGAACAAAGTACGAATATGTAACTTATTCCCTTCGTTATTACAACTGTTTTTCACCAGACAATTGATGCAACTATTCAGGGTCGTTGTTTCCCCAAAACTGAAATTCCACAACTTCTGTACATCCCAGGACAGAATGCAATCTTTTCTGAAATGGTTTACTCTGATCATAACACAGAGCTGCTGATTGTGTCCTTAATTACCGCATTAAATATCCTCTAAAACTCCCATTAACACCCAGTTCCAGTCACAGGCTGTGAGTGTGTCTGGTGGGGTGCGTGTAAGGGTCTCTCTGTCAATCAGTGAGAACAAAGAATGTGACCCACACATCAGACTTATCCTCCATATCTGGTTTCCATCAGATTACAGAAACTTTCACTGCTCTACTTTTTCGGATAAGTTTTACATGGGATTGTGTCCCATTCTCCCCCATGAGCAGGCCATTCGGTCCATCTTCTATCAATTTCCCCTCTACACAATCCTCCTGCCACCTCCTCACCGCACCCAGCAACAGTGCCCCGAACTCCCTGGTCCCTCACGTGTTTATCCAGTCTCCCCATTTCATTGAATTCTGATGTTCCATTTCAACCACTCCTGTGGCACTGAGTTCCACATTCTCGTCACTAAATTTCTAGTGGGATTTATTAAAAACCACCTGGCATTGTATCTTTGACTGAAGATCTCCCCATGAATAGAAACATAGAAACAAAGAAAACCTACAGCACAATACAATCTCTTTGGCCCACAATGCTGTGCCGAACATCTACTCACTTTAAATATTACCTCGAGTAAGCCATAGCTCTCTATTTTTCTAAGCTCCATGTACCTATGTAGAATCTCTTGAAAGACCCTATCGCATCCGCCTCTCCCTTCGCTGCCGGCAGCTCATTCCACCCATTCCAAAAAACTTACCCCTGACATCTCCTCCGTACTACTTCCAAGCACCTGTGTCCTCTCGTGTTAGCCATAATGAGGTACTTTTTCACCCCTCGCACAGTCAAATCCATCACTAATCTTAAATTGTTCCATTTTATCATTCTGACGTCTTATCCAGATGAAAATGCATAGCCTGTCCTGTCTTTCCTGTTTCATCCTCTCAGTATTGGTCTAATTTTGAGAAATATTCCCTGTAATTTTCCCCCTGGTTCTGTATTGCTGGTGTGTGTTTGTGACTGTGGGAGTGGGAATTTTCAACACCTTGTAATGATTTGGATGAAATTCAGGATGTGGACAGTAAGACCAAGTCTAATCAGATTTGTGTTTTTATTTATTTCAGGAGGAAGCTCGTCGGAACAGAAGGTAGGTCAGGGTCTTTACTGAAACCCTGAATGGATTTGTAAAATAGTTCAGAATAGCAATTGATAACCAGCAGTTTAATATTTACAGGATTAATGACGATATCCAGGAATTGTCAGTGACAGATGAGACCCTACCGGTTGAAAAATTCGATCGCTTCTATTTGTTGAACACAGTGCTGAGAGAAACACTTGATGCTGTTAAGCGAGGTAAAACTTATAAAGATTCATTTTTCCTTGTTCATGAAACACAATTAATTTATAAGTTGAAGCAAGGATTGGCTGTGATAATGGACTGAAGGGAAACTGAAGTTTATTCCACATCAACCCCGCTGACTGGGAGGCATCACTGTCACATGGTCAGCTGGAGATGTCAGACCCCTGAACACACCAGCACAGGGTCACAATTCAACCAATACACGGGTCTGGCAGATGAACCACTGTGTCCTGATCCCAGGCACATGCACTAACACGCCAAGTCATGAATTTGAATCCTACCAGAGGAGCTGGGAATTTAATACTGACTTGATGTTGGGAATAAAAGCGGGTATCAGTGTGGTGACCGGGTTTGTCAGGAAAATACACAAGTCCCTCATGTTCCCTGTGAGTGCAGACTCTGACTGACACAGGTCTTCCCCCTTCTGGAACCACAACTCTCACTGTTGTTAGAGAGAGAAGAGGGGAGTGGTCGTGATCGGGGACTCAATCGTCAGAGGAACAGACAGGAGAATGTATGGACGTGAATTGGACACCCAAATGGTATGTTGCCCCCTAGGTGCCAAGGTCAGGGATGTCTCAGATCGTCTCTGCAGCATTTTAGAGAGGGAGGGAAAACAGCCAGATATCTTGTTGCATTTTGGGACCAATTACATAGGAAGTAAAAACAAAGAGATCCTGAAAAGAATCTGGCTAGCTTGGTAGAAAAATGAAACATGAAATTGAATTGAATTGAATTGACTTTTTTACTTACATCCTTCATACGCATGAGGATTAAAATTTTTTATGTTACATCTCTGTCGCAATGTGCAAGGTGCAATTTATAGTAATTTATTATAAACAATATGTATAACATGCTGGTCAATATAACAAAGAAATACAGTTGTCTCAGCACAAGTTAATCAGTCTGATGGCCTGGTTGAAGAAGCTGTCCCGGAGCCTGTTGCTCCTGGCTTTTATGCTGCGGTACCGTATCCCGGATGGTAGCAACTGGTACAGTTTGTGGTAGGGGTGACTCTGGTCTCCAATGATCCTTCGGGACCTTTTTACACACCTGTCTTTGTAAAACAAGTTAGCAAACAATATCAAATTGTTTTTCAAGTATTGCTAAAAAAAATACGTTTGTAAAACAGAGATGAGAGTGGGTATAGGACCGCTAGAAAATGACGCCGGATATATAATAACGCGGGATAAAGAGATGGCAGATGAACTAAATGAGTATATTGCATCAGTCTTCACCGTGGAAGACACTAGCACTGTACCCGGTGTTGAAGAGTGCGAGGGAAAAGAAGTGAGTGAAGTTACTGTTACAATGGAGAAGGTGCTCAAAACGCTGAAAGACCTAAAGGTACATAAGTCACCCGGACAAGATGAACTGCACCCTAGTGTTCTGAAAGAGGTCGCAGTAGAAATTATGGAGGCATTTCAAATGATCTTTCAAAAATCACTGGACCCTGGCATGGTGCCAGAGGACTGGAAAATGGCAAATGTCACTTAACTCTTTAAGTAAGGAGGAAGGCAGCAGAAAGGAAATTATTGACCAGTTAGCCTCAACCCTGTGGTTGGGAAGAAATCGGAGTCAATTGGTAAGTATGAGGTTATGGAATACTTGGTGACCCTGGACAAGATAGGGCAAGTCAGCATGGCTTCATTAAGGGAATATCCTGCCTGACAACCCTGTTGGGATTCTTTGAGGAGATTACAAGCAGGATAGATAAAGGGGATGCAGTGGATGTTGTATATTTGGAATCTCAGAAGGCCTTTGACAAGGTGCCACACATGAAGGTGGTAACCAATTTAAGAGGCCATGGTAATACAGAAAAGTTACAGGCATGGTTAGAACATCGACTGCTTGGTAGGAAACAGCGGATGAGTGTAAAGGGATCCTTTCCTGGTTGGCTGCCAGTGACTCGTGTTCCACAGGGATCAGTGCTAGGACACAATCATTTTATGCTGTATATCAAGATTCAGCTGATGGAATAGACAATAAGATATAGGAGCAGAAGCAGGCTTTTCGGCCCATTGAGTCTGCTCCAAAATTCAGTCATGGGCAGACCCAATTCTTCCAGACATCCCCACTCCCCTGCTTTCACCCCATACCATTTGATGCCCTGGCTAAATGAGAACCGATATATCTCTGCCTTAAATATGCCTTGGCCTCCACAGCCACTTGTGGCAACAAATTCCACAGATTTTCCACACACTGACTAAAGTAATTTCTCCGCATCTCAGTTCTAAAAGGACGTCCTTCAATCCTGAATTCATACCCTCTTGTCCTGGAGTAGATGGCTTTGTTTCCAAGTTTGCAGATGATATGCACGCGCGCGCGCGCACACACACACACACACACACACACACACACACACACACACACACACACACACACACACACACACACACACACACACACACACACACAGAGAGAAATATACTATCAGAGTGTGACACACGTCCACAGAAATAGGCACGAATTTCCGTTTAGTATTGAAATCTGCCATCCTTACCCAGTCTGTCTGTTCTGTGGCACTGAGCTGCCCTCTGACGTGACGTCACATCAACACTTCACAGACAGACTCCGGGGTGAGATTCCTCAGGAGGATGATCTGGGAGGGTTTGATGGATGTTGAACTCACGACCCACTTCATCAATCTGCAAGACTAAGATGTCTTCTTGAGCATGGCCCATTTGTGTGTGTTTGCCCACCCCCCCCCCATCCCTCTAACCATTTCCTATATGTGTACCTGTCTAAATTTATTTTAAAATATTTTATTTTTACCTGTTTCTTCAGCGTCTGAGGGCAAATTCCGTTTACCCACCTCCCTCTCTGTAAGAATGTTACCCGATAGACCACTCAGAAAAATTTCCTGTCTCACTTTCAATCTGAGGCCTTTGGTTCTGTACTCCCATTTCTTTGAAAAAGAAACGTTATTTAAGCTCCTTATGAATTATTTACCTCGATAAGGGGTCATACCTGAACATCCTACACTACAGCTGAATAACCCAAGCTTATCCACTCTCTGCTTTTAACCCAAGACCCCAGTCCTGGTAACATCCTCCTGAAGCCTCCTGTCCAGTGTAATGACATCCTCCCCATATTCGGCAACCGGAAATGCAGACAATACTCCAAGTGTGGACTATCATCGACATCAAAGGCCTTGTTTAAGTTCGTGTGGACAGTGTGGAATAGGCTGATGAATACAGGACTGAAGGTGTTTTTTTAGATTGGGACAAGAAGGGCGGCGTGGGAGCTAAATTCTGAAGGAAGGCAGTTTTTAAAAAAACTTTGCGTACAAGAACGGCGAGACTGCGCAGGACAGCGCGGAGAGTTTGAAAAGATGACCACCCTATACAGCGGGCAGCGGAGTGGGTGGCAGCAGAGTGTAGGGCTTTGGCTCAACGGCCTTAGGTGGTAACGGGAAGAGCCGAGAGCGAGGAACCAACTCTTTTTCTCCCCTTGGCAAATCGGCCCGACGGACGGGGGAACAGCAGGGCACATTAGCTAATGGTTTAAAAAGTTTGTGTGCTTGGCGAAGTAAGTCTCTTTGGTTCACTCCTGTAGATTTAGGTAGCATGTCTGCAGCGTTAGTGCTTTGTTCAGGGTGTCAGATGTGGGAATCCTGGGAGACCTCCAGCCTCCCTGATAGCCACATCTGCACCAGGTGATCCGAGATTCAGCTCCTCGGAGACCGTGTTAGGGATCTGGAGCTGCAGCTTGATGACCTACTGCTTATTAGAGAAAATGAAGAGGTGATAGACAGGAGCTACAGGGAGGTAGTCATCCCTAGGCTACAGGAGTCAGAAAACTGGGTGACTGTCAGGAGAGGGAAGGGAAATGCCCGGATAGTGGAGAGCACCCCTGTGGCTGCCCCCCTCAGCAACAAGTATATAGTTTCGGATGCTGTTGAGGGGGATAACCTGACAGGGGACGGCCACGATGACTGGGTCTCTGGCACTGAGCATGGCGCTGTTGTGCAGGAGGGAAGGAGGGAGAAGAGGAATGCGGTAGTCATAGGGGATTCCATTGTCAGGGGAACAGACAGGAGATACTGTGAGCCTGATAGAGGTGCCCACATGGTGTTTTGCCTTCCAGGTGCCAGGGTACGGGATGTCTCAGATCGGGTCCAGAATATCCTGAAGGGAGAGGGCGAGCAGCCAGCTGTCTTGGTACATGTTGGTACCAATGACATAGAGAGGAAAAGGGAGGAGGTCCTGAAGAGAGATTTCCAGGAGTTAGGAATGAAGCTGAGAAGCAGGACCTCCAGGGTAATAATCTCAGGATTGCTACCTGTGCCACGTGCTAGCGAGGGCAAGAATAGTAGGATCAGGCTGATGAATGCGTGGCTGAGAGACTGGTGCAGGGGGCAGGGCTTCAGATTCTTGGATCATTGGTATCTCTTCTGGGGGAACTATTACCTGTTCAAAAAGGAAGGGTTACACCTGAATCATAGCGGGAATGTTTAATAGAGCTGTTAGGGAGGGTTTAAACTAATTTGGCAGGGGGATGGGAAACCGGAATGATAGAGTAGAGGAGGGAGAAAACAGAAATAAATCTAAGATAGTTAGCAGTAAAGATGTCAGGAAGGACAGGCAGGTGATGGGGCAAATTTGCAGCCACTGGGATGAGTTGCAGTGCAATCAATGCAAAAAGTACCAAATACTGGGCTTAAGGTGTTATACTTAAATACACACAGCATAAGGAATAAGGTGGATGATCTTGTCGTTACAGCTACAGATTAGCAGGTATAATTTTGTGGCCATCACTGAGACGTGGCTAAAGGATGCATGTCTCTGAGAGCTGAACGTCCAAGGATACCCGATGTATCGGAAGGATAGGCAGGTAGGCAGAGGGGGTGGTGTGGCTTTATTGGTAAGTAATTATATTAAATCATTAGAAAGAGGTGACATAGGATCAGAAAGTGCAGAATCTTTCCGGGTTGAGCTAAGAAATAGCAGGGGTAAAAGGACCCTTATGGCAGTTATCTACAGGCCTCCTAACAGCTGCAGTGAGGTGGACTACAAATTACAACAGGAAATAGAAAAGGCTTGCCAGAAGGGCAGTGTTATGATAATTGTGGGGGATTTTAACATGCGAGTGGATTGGGAAAATCAGGTCGACACTGTATCTCAAGACAGAGAATTTGTAGAATGTCTACGAGATGGCTTTTCAGAACAGCTGGTTGTTGAGCCCACTAGGGGATCAGAGGTACTGGATTGGATATTGCGTAATGACCCAGAGGTGATTAGAGAGATTGAGGTGAAGGAACCGTTAGGAGGCAGTGATCGTAACTTGATTGAGTTCACTGTGAAATTTGAGAAAGAGAAGCCGAAATCCGATGTGTCGGTATTGCAGTGGAGTAAAGGAAATTACAGTGGCACGAGAGAGGAACTGGCCAAATTTGACTGGAAAGGGACACTAGTGGGAAGGACGGCAGAGCAGCAGTGGCTGGAGTTTATGCGCGATGTGAGGAATGTGCAAGACAGATATATTGCAAAAAAGAAGAAATTTTCGAATGGAAAAAGGTTGCGACCGTGGCTGACAGGAGAAGTCAAAGCCAAAGTAAAAGCAAAGGAGAGGGCATTCAAGGAAGCAAAAATTAGTGGGAAGACAGAGGATTGGGAAGTTTCTAAAAGCTTACAAAAGGAAACTAAGAAGGCCATTAAGAGGGAAAAGATGAACTATAAAAGGAAGCTAACAAATAATATCAGAGAAGATACTAAAAGCTTTGTCAAGTATATAAAGAATAAAAAAACGGGTGAGAGTGGATATAGGACAGATAGAAAATGATGCTGGAGAAATTGTAATGGGAGATAAGGAGATAGCTGAGGAACTGAACGAGTATTTTCATCCGTCCTCACTGAGGAAGATATCAGCAGTATACCGGACACTCAACGGTGTCAGGGAAGAGAAGTGTGCACAGTCACAATTACGACAGAGAAAGTACTCAGGAAGCTGAATAGTCTAAGGGTAGATAAATCTCCAGGACCAGATGGAATGCACCCTTGTGTTTTGAAGGAAGTAGCTGTGGACATCGCGGAGGCATTAGCAATGATCTTTCAAATAGATTCTGGCATGGTTCCGGAGGAGTGGAAGATTGCAAATGCCACTCTGGTATTTAAGAAGGGGGCAAGGAAGCAAAAAGTAAATTATAGACTTGATTGCTTGAGAAACTGATGTGAAGTTTCTGGAGTCAATTGTCAAGGATGAGATTACGGAGTACCTGGAGGTATATGACAAGATAGACCAAACTCAGCATGGTTTCCTTAAAGGAAAATCCTGACTGACAAACCCATTGAAAGTTTTTGAGGTAATTACAAGTAGGCTAGAGAAAGGAGATGCAGTAGATGTTGTGTATTTGGATTTTCAGAAGGCCTTTGACAAGGTGCCACACATGAGGCTGCTAAACAAGATAAGAGCCCATGGAATTACGGGAAAGTTACGCACGTCGATAGAGCGTTGGCTGATTGGCAGGAAACAGAGAGTGGGAATAAAGGATCCCATTCTGGTTGTCTGCCAGTTACCAGTGTTGTTCCACAGGGGTCCGTGTTGGGGCCGCTTCTTTTTACGTTATATATCAACGATTTGGATTATGGAATTGATGGCTTTGTGGCTAAGTTTGCTGATGATACAAAGATAGGTGGAAGGGACGGTAGTGCTAAGGAAACAGAGAGTCTGCAGAGAGACTTGGATAGATTGGGAGAATGGTCAACGAAGGGGCGAATGAAATACAATGTTGAAAAGTGTATGGTCATGCACTTTGGTAGAAGAAATAAATGGGCAGACTGTTATTTAAATGGAGAGAGAATTCAAAGTTCTGAGATGCAACGGGACTTGGGAGTGCCGGTGCAGGATACCCTTAAGGTTAACCTCCAGGTTGAGTCGGTGGTGAAGAAGGCGAATGCAATGTTGGCATTCATTTCTAGAAGAATAGAATATCAGAGCAGGGATGTGATGTTGAGGCTCTATAAGGAACTTATAAGACCTCACTTGGAATACTGTGTGCAGTTTTGGGCTCCTTATTTAAGAAAGGATGTTCTGACATTGGAGAGGGTTTAGAGAAAATTCACTGGAATGATTCCGGGAATGAGAGGGTTAACATGTGAGGAACATTTGACCGCTCTTGGACTGTACTCCCTGGAGTTTAGAAAAATGAGTGGAACTTCACAGAAGCATGTCTAATGTTAAAAGGCATGGACAGAGTGGATGTGGCAAAGTTGTTTCCCATGGTGGGGGAGTCTAGTACGAGAGAGCATGACTTAAGGATTGAAGGGCGCCCATTCAGAACGGAGATGCGAAGAAATGTTTTTTAGCCAGAGGGTGGTGAATCTGTGAATTTCTTGCGGCAGTGGAGGCCAGGTCATTGGTTTATTTAAGGCGGAGATTGATCGGTATCTGAGTAGCCAGGGCATCAAAGGTCATAGTGAAAAGGTGGGGGAGTGGGACTAAATGGGAGAATGGATCAGCTCATGATAAAATGGCGGAGCAAATTCGAAGGGCCGAATGGCCGGCTTCTGCTGCTTTGTCTTATGGTCTTATTTGAATGCACCAGTATACGTAATAAGGATCTTGTAGCACAGGTAGAGTTTGACAGGTACAAACTTAGGCAGGTACGACTTTGGTCGAAGGAATAAAGGCATAGACAATTCTGTAAACAGGGCGAAATTCAAAAATCAGAGGTGCAAAGGGACATGGGTGTCCTTGTGCAGGATTCCCTGAAGGTTAACTTGCAGTTTGTGTCAGTGGTAAGTTTGGCAAACTCAATGTTTGCTTTCATTTCGAGAGGTTTAGAATACAAAAGCAAGGATGTAATTCTGAGGTTTTATAAGGCATTGGTCAGACCACACTTGGAGTATTGTGAGCAGTTTTGGGTCCCTTCTATCGGAAAACATATGCTGGCATTGGAGGGGGTCCAGAAGATTCAGAAGAATGATTCCGGGAATGAAAGAGTTAACAGATGAGGAGCGTTTGATGGTTCTGGGCCTGTACTCACAGGAGTTTCGAAGAATGGCTGATTTATTATCCCTCTCAACCCTATTCTCCCGCCTCCTTCCCATAACTTTTGAGACTCTGACTAATCAAGAAGTTTAAAAATCAAATAGTAGTAAATCTGCAGATGCTGGTAATCCAAGCTACACAGGTCCTGATGAAGGGTCTCGCCAGATCTCTCTGACACCTGTCTGGAGAGAGCTGATGTTGGGAGGATGTGGGTGGGTCGAGAACGGTAAGCACAACCTCCGACTATAGGGATGTCCATTTAGGTCAGAGATGAGGAGGAATTCCTTTATCCACAGGATAGTGAATCTGCCACAGGAGGCTGTGGAGGCCAAATAATTGATTATATTTAAAGCAGAGTAACACACACAAATTGTTGGGGGAACAGCATGCAGGGAAGTTTCTGTGGAAAAGAGTAAACAGTCGACGGTTCAGACTGAAACACTTCATCAGGACGTGTGTTGCTTAAAGGTTCCTGCAAATTCATCCCCTGTCCTAATGAGGGCTGTGGGGGATGGGGTTGTGGGAAAGGGGACGAAGTCATCCTCATCTGCCATCTTTGCCCCCTCTAGCTTCTCATTACGTCTGCACACATAGTTCACCCACGGGCTTTCCACCCCTCCCCCTCCTGGTTCAATCTGCCATTCATTTCTCCCCTACTGGTTCCCATTATCACCTCCTTTACTGTCTCAAACCATCACACCCCCCCACTTCACACTCACAAATGAATGTGAACATTGAATGAAGGGCCTGTTCCTGTGCTGTACTGCTCTATGTTCTCTGTTCCCTCTTCGAAGAAAGAGTGGTGATCTCATGGAAACACAAAATTCTTTCAGGGGTCAACAGGCAGGAGTGAGGGAGGATGGTTCCCCTGTCCAGCGGAAAACCATTGGGGAGACATTAGTTGTCCATCCGCTTTCGTCGCGTCAATAGACAATAGGAGCAGGAGTAGGCCGTTCGGCCTTTCTAGCCAGCACCGCCATTCACTGTGATCATAGTTGAACATATACAATCAGTACCCCGTACCTGCCCTCTCCCCATATCCCTTGACCCCGCTATCTATAAGAGCTCTATCTAACTCTCTCTTGAATGCATTCAGAGACTTGGCCTCCACTGCCTTTTGGGGCAGAGCATTCCACAGATCCCCCACTCTCTCGGTGAAAACGTTTTTCCGCATCTCTGTTCTAAATGGCCTACCCTTTATTCTTAAACTGTGGCCTCTAGTTCTGGACTCACCCATCAGCGGGAACATGCTTCCTGCCTCCAGCGTGTCCAATCCCTTAATAATCTTATATGTTTCATTCAGATCCCCTCTCGTCCTTCTGAATTCCAGTGTATACAAGCCCAGTCGCTCCAATCTTTCAACATGACACTCCCGCCTTTCCGGGAATTAACCTTGTGAACCTACGCTGCACTCCCTCAATAGTAAGAATGTCCTTCCTCAAATTTGGAGACTAAAACTGCACACAATACTCCAGGTGTGGTCTCAACAGGGCCCTGTACAGGTGCAGAAGGACCTCGACCGCGGGAAACCACGAGAAAGGTTCGTGTCGGCCATTCCCTCGGTCCCGGGGCCGCGCTGTCCGTGTCTCCCCCCCCCCACCCCCCGATCCCCGGGGCCGCGCTGCACGTGTCTCCCCCCGATCCCCGGGGCCGCGCTGTCCGAGTCTCGCCCCGATCCCCGGGGCCGCGCTGTCCGAGTCTCCCCCCAATCCCCGGGGCCGCGCTGTCCGAGTCTCCCCCCGATCCCCGGGGCCGCGCAGTCCGAGTCTCCCCCCGATCCCCGGGGCCGCGCTGCCCGAGTCTCCCCCCGATCCCCGGGAACCCGCTGCCCGAGTCTCCCCCTGAACGCCGGTGCCACGCTGCCCGAGTCTCCCCCCGATCCCCGGGGCCGCGTTGCCCGAGTCTCCCCCCGATCCCCGGGGACTCTCTAATTCTCTGCTTCTTCCCCCAGTCTCTGTCACCCTGGATGTAGAAACGGCGAATCCGTGGCTCGAGGTGTCTGAGGATCGGAAGTGTGTGAGACGGACCTGGACCTGGAGGGATCTCCCTGACACCAGGAAGAGATTCACAAAACGGGCTTGTGTGCTGGGATCGGAGGGATTCACATCGGGGAGACATTACTGGGAGGTGGAGGTCACGGGGAATCTGGTCTGGTGTCTGGGAGTCGCCGCAGAGTCTGTGCAGCGGAAGGGACGGGTCACTCTGAGTCCGGAGACCGGATTGTGGGTCATCGGGCGGTATTATGACGTGTTACATCGGGATTATGACGTTCGCCCCTCCCCCGAGTCCCGACACCCTGCCTGTCCCATCCCCGGGAGGGTGGGAGTTTATCTCCGTTACGAGTCCGGGACAGTTTCATTTTACAACGCGGAGACCAAGTCCCATCTCTACACCTTCACTGGGAATAAATTCACGGGGAAACTTTATCCTCTCTTCGCGACCTGGGATGGAAACCAGTGGCTGAGAATCTGCTCCGGTTCCGCTCCGGGTCTGTAAACGGGTCGGGTCCCGGGACCGGCGTCAGGAGTAAAGTCCCTGTAAATATAAATGTGCGGAGAGTGCAGCTAAATACGTGGCTAAGGAGATGGTGCAGGAGGGAGGGCTTCATGCTTCTGGACAATTGGGCTTTGTTCCCGGGAAGGTGGGGCCTGCCCCGACGGGACGGTTTGCTCCTGAACTGGAGGGGGACTAACATCCTTGCGGGTAGATTTGCCGGTGCTGCTGGGGGGTGGGGGGGGGGGAGGGTTAAAAAAAGTTTTGCAGAGGGAGGGGAACCAGAGTGTTAGAGCAGATAGTGAGGTGGAGGAGGATAAAGGCCATGCAAGGACTGCATGTATAGACAGAAAACAAAGGTTTGTACATTAGGTTGTAAATTAATTTTCAGAGCTTTAGACATTGTAGAAAATAAAGATTTCCAAACAGATTTTGAAGAAGAACATGACCAGAACATATGTGAAAAAGTGGCTACTTCAGTTTTACACCTATCGCAATAATTGTCTATGTTAGGAAATATTTTGGATAGTCTCTCCTTTGTTAAATAGTAACAGTGAACAATTTTAAATTGAATTAAACACTGATTGGCACATATTAAAGAAGAATTGACCATCTTCATTAACAAAGGTCATATTAAGTTCTCTTTTCCAAACTTGTTTAATCTTTAGTGATTAAGGGGATCTGTTTTTTTCTGCAGATTTATTTATTTTATTATCACTTATTTTGTGATGGTCGATTGATGACTTTTGAAGAGTTAATTAGCAAATATTCTCTCTCTCATACACACTTACTGCAATATCTTCAGGTTAGACATTTTTTACAAAAATAAATATCTAAGTTTCCATATATGAAAGAATCTGATTTATTGGATACAATTTTGAATATGAATCCTGTAGTAAGAGAATTTGTAATTCTCATTGGTAGAATTTATAATTTATTTTTAATACATTAATACAAAAAGATAACCTCTGACCTAAGGTTTATACATGATAGAAATATTCGTTGTTTCAGACGTGATAGAGGGGGAGGGATGAAAGAGGGAGGAGTGGCATTACGTGTCAGGGAAAATATCACAGCTGTGCGTAGACAGGACAGACCGGAGGGCTTGTCCACAGAGGCCATATGGGTGGAGCTGAGGAACGGGAAAGGTGTGACCACACTAATAGGGGTTGGAAGAGCAAATCTGTATATAGATAGTAGACCTACTTTCATACCCTTCCTCTTAACTAAGGTTTTTTTTTTCGGTCCCTTGCTTTCAGCTCTTTTTTATTGGTAGTAGGCATTATTATTTTCTGTTTTTAAGTGTATTTACAGTTTTGGGGGTTTGAATGTCCTGATTTATGGACTGGAGTGGTGGTTGGTCTGGAGTTTTTTTTGTTGCGGGGCTTGGGGAGGATACTAATTTTACATGTCTTCAATTTGTTTGCTTTCTCAATTATCTTTTTTGTATTGTATTATTATTGTATGTTTATTTTTGCACTGTATTAATTTTCTTCATTTTGATTTCGGATTTTTTTTTCTATCTGTAGCGATGTAGAAAATGCATAAAAAAACTAATTAAAAAATAGTAGACCGATGTAAGAAGCAGGAAGTTGTAATAGTAGGGGATTTTAACTTTCCTCATATTGACTGGGACTCCCAAACTGTAATAGGGTTAGATGACTTGGAGTTTGTGAAATGTTTTCAGGAAAGTTTTCTAAATCAGTATATAGAAGTACCTACGAGAGAGGATGCAATACTTGATCTCCTATTAGGAAACCAGACAGGTCAAGTGACAGAAGTATGTGTAGGCGAACATTTTGGGTCCAGTGACCATAATGTCATTAGTTTCAAGTTAATTATTGATAAGGTCCTCGAGTTGAGGTTCTAAATAGCAGAAGGGATAATTGTGTGGAAATGAAAAAAGATCTAGGAAGAGCGGATTGGGATAAGTTTTTTTTTCTGACAAGGATGTGTTCAGTAAGTGGAAGGCCTCCAAATGAGAAATTCTGAGGGTGCAGAGTTTGCATTTTCCTGCCAGGATTAAAGACAAAGTTAACAGGCATAGGGAACCTTGGTTTTCAAGGGATTTTGGCGATCTGGTTAAGAAAAATAGAGAAGAGTATAGCAGGTAGAGGCAACAAAGAGCAAATGAGTTACTTAAAGAGTATAGAAAACGTAAGAAAATACTAAAGAATGAAATCAGGAAGGAAAAAGAAGACATGAGGTGGCTTTGGCAGATAATGTGAAGGAAAACCTGAAGGGTTTCCACAAGTATATTAAGAGTAAAAGGATAGTAAGGGACAAAATTGGTCCACTAGAAGATCAGAGTGGTCGTCAATGTGTGGAGCCTTACGAGATGGGGGAGATCTTAAACAGTTTTTTTTTGCATCAGTATTTACTCAAGAAACTGGCATAGTGTATATGGAAGGAAGGGAAACAAGCAGTAGTGTTATGGAACATTTGTAGATTAAAGAGGAGGAGGTGCTTGCTGCCTTACAGCGCATAAAGGTAGATAAATCCCCCGGGCCTGACTTGATATTTCCTCGGACCTTGAGAGAGACTAGAGTAGAAATTGCAAGGGCCCTGACAGAAATATTTAAAATGTCCTCAGCCACGGGTGCAGTGCCGGAGGATTGGAGGGTAGCTCTTGTTATTCCATTGTTTAAAACAGGCTCCAATAGTAAACCAGGTAATTACAGGCCGGTGATCCTGACATCAGTAGTATCTAAATTATTGTAAGATGTTTTGAGAGATCGGATTTACAAGTATTTGGACAGCCAAGGGCTGATTAAGAATAGTCACTATGGCTTTGTGCCTGGTAGATTGTGTTTAATGAATGTTGAAGAGTTTTTCGAGGAGGTTACCAACAAAGTAGGTGAAGGAAAGGCTGTGGATGTTGTCAACATGAACTTTAGTAAGTCCTTTGACAAGGTCCCACATGGGAGGTTAGATCAGAAACTTCAGACATGAGGTATCCATGGAGAGGTTGGAGAGATTGAAAGAGTGCAGAGATTTACTAGGATGTTGCCAGGTCTTCAGGAGTTGAGTTACAGGGAAAGATTGAACAGGTTAGGACTTTATTCCTTGAAGCGTAGAAGAATGAGGGGAGATCTGATAGAGGTTTACAAAATTATGGGGAGTATAGACAGTAAATGCGAGTAGGTTCTTTCCATTTAGATTAGGAACGATAAATATGAGAGGACATGGTTTTAGGGTGAAAGGGGAAAGCTTTAGGGGGAACATTAGGAGGAACGTCTTCACTCAGAGTGGTGGGAGTGTGGAATGAGCTGCCATCTGGTGGTAAATGCGGGCTCACTCTTAAGTTTTAAGAATATATTGGATAGATACATGGATGGGAGAGGTCTGGAGGGTTATGGACTGGGTGCAGGTCAATGGGACGAGCGGAATAAAGTTTCCGCACAGACTGGAAGCGCCAAATGGCCTGTTTTCTATGCTGTAGTGTTCTATGGTTCTATGGAGTGAAATAAACACGAGATGAGAACTGTCGATCGATTAATTTTAACTCGTTCACCGCATCCGTCAACCGAACAGAAACACCGGGGATTCAGCAGCAGCCGCGGGGGGCGGGTCCTGAGCTCCCCCGGGCCCTAAAGTCCACCCGTAATGAGACTGGTTAAATGGGACAAGTGGGGGCGGTGCTGACTGGAAAAGACAGTGAAGATTGTTCATTGTTCATCTGCCATTTCTTTGTCCCCCATTACTACTTCACTAGCATCATTTTCCAGTGGTCCAGTATCAACTCTCATCTCCCTTTCACTCTTCATGTAACTGAAAACTAAACTTTTAGTATCCTGATTTATATTATTGGCCAGTTTGCCCTCATATTTCGTCTTGACCATTCTTATGGCTTTTTTTCGTTGCCTTTTGTTGGATTTTAAGAGCATCCCAATAATCCAACATCCCACTCACCTTTGCTACACTATATGTCATTTCCTTAGGTTTAACACAATTATTACATGCCTTTTCCAGCTCAAACTGTGAATTGATTTAAAGTCAGTCCCATAATTTAAAAGTTTTTATCTGAAAACTATCTACCCTCGCAAAGATTGTACTGAAGACTGCATTTGATTTTTCTTCAGCCTTATACGCTTCACATTGAAATAGTATGTGTTTCGACAGTTTCATAATGACAAAATTTACACGACACAGAATGAAGTTTTCCAATTAGTTACAAGGCATAATTAAGCATAGTGTGGGCATTTCTATGTCCTTCCTTCCCTTGTTTTAAGCTCTTCTTCTATAAACCCAACAAGTTTATGTATTCTGTAAAGGTGTCTGTCCTTATGTCCATTATCCTACGTCTTGCCATAAGCTCCTAATTCTTAACACTACCAACCCTTTAGCTTCTAATTTGCTAAGTGGAAGGTCTATATCCACAGCTTAAAATTTAACAGCTTTTGGTGCTAAACAGTCAACCCAATCATTTCCCTCAACAGTGTGATGTGCAGGGCCCATAATGTGCAGACATATAAATCAAACTTTATATATGAAATACCGTTCGACAAGTTTCCAACAGTCAATCTGACCTACTGCCAGAATGACCTGTTTAAGACTCATCAAAACCGAAATGTATTCTGAGCAAATTATAAGGACAAATTTCCTCCACCCACTGTAAGCCTATACTGTTGGCAAAGAATTCTGCTTTCTATGCTGATAAATGGCTATAAGTCATTTCTTTATCATTACCTGCAATTCAGGCACACAAAAACAGCCACACCAATAACCCCAGTTAACTTACCTTTTGATTCATCTGTAAAAATGGTTACTGTATGATAATAACTTTCATTAATATTCTAATGAACCAACAGACCCTCAAGCAGAACCGAATCCGATCCTGTAACCTAAAATGAACTGAAGTCATTGGAAAAAACAAGGTGGTGTTACAGAGAAAGATACAATGGGACATATTGTATCATCAAATACACCCATATTCCCAGCGTGGTAAGAACCCAGCCAACAAAACAAAAAACACTCTTCTTGTGATGTCCCCAACCATCCTCCAGCACACCTTTAACAGGATTATTATTTCCTTGCCCCCGCAAATTAATCCAGTATGTTGACATCAACTTGAACCTCTGTTACTTTGAGGGCAATTGTCCCATTGTAATCAGTAAAACCAAAACAGGAGACAACATTACTGCACTAGAAAACAATCTTAAAGTCTGTAATTGTATCACATACAAACATGTTTAATTTGAAGATGTAGCTGATCCATAAGCCACACAGATATAATCAAGAACAGATCAAATTAAACAAATATAATTGATTAACAAAGATTTCAATGTTGCACCCAAGAATACCCACATAGATGTCTGAGGAGATTTAAAGCTCCTTTACATTTATCAATTATTTTACTGATAGGTGCTTCCACGTCAGCTTATTATCCATCCACATACTGAGAAATCTTACCACTGACACTTACTCAAAATATTAATCATATAATTTAAAATCAAGTGCAAGTCTATTAATGTTATTTGTAAACCACGTAAAGTGTTTTAACGACTGAAAGCTTAAAATTCTCATCAATCTGCCCGCTGTTTGACCTATTAATTATAAATTGCAATTAATACCTCTAATCTATAAAGCTACGCCATCTGTCTATAGTGATTTACCCAGGGTATCCCATTTTCCCATCTCAGAGAAAATATCGTTAATCATAATATTAAATAATGAAGGGCTACAAAAACTGCCTTGTGGGATCCCATTCTCTATCTCATAGAAACACAAACATAACATGCCGACCGGTACTTGGACAGTCCATCCAAAAAAAACTCAAAAAAATTATACAATATCCCCCTCACTCCTAATTTAATGAAAAGTCCTTTCTTCCATATCATTTCCCTTTTCAGTATCAAGAAATACTGCTATTTTTTGTGGTGTAATATATAGTTGATGTAAAAAATTGTATTGCACTAATCTTAATCGAACGTTTATTCCAGGCATTCCTTTTTTTTTCTCTTTCTTTTTTTTTAGGGATGTTAGGGGGGAGGGGTTAAGGGGAGGGGGGCTGGGTAACATTTTTTTTTCTCATACACTTTTATTTTGTAACTATTTGAAAACAATAAAAAAAGTTTAAAAAAAAACGTGAAAAAAAAAAGAAATACTGCTATTACAACATCTTTATTTAATTGTGCTTTCCGAATATCATCTTCATAACCTAAAACTGAATCTAATGTCATTTCACCCTTCCAAAATCCACTCTAATAAAACACTTTATCACCACTCTTTCCAAAATATAACTCAAGCGCTTGATTACCATACATTCCATAAGTTTACATAAATGAGACATTCACGATATAGGCCCTTAACTAGAAGGATCAAATGGGGATCTGCCAGGTTTTAGAATAGGCACTGATATTTCCATTTTCCATGAGGAAAGTATTCAAACATTTAATATTTTCACAAAAGAGAATTATATACAATTGCAATTTCAAATATCAATCTTTCCTGGAGACACCTGACCTGCATTATTAAAAGGCTTCTTAAATTCATACAAAGAAATCTCTCCATTAGTGATACTATCATTGCTACAGCTGACTTACAGCACATCATTCCACCACTGAAAAACATATCCCTTCATTGTTTAACTTCTTCACGTAAATTATCCTGATTATGAATTCAGCAAATGACCCAGCCAGTAACACAACCTGCCCTGTTTCAGTAACAATCATTTTGCCCTCATTAATCAACACTGGACTGTTATGATCCCCACAAATCCCCCCCCCCCCATTTTCTTAATCATATCACTAACAATTCCAAGTTTGATATCCCTTCCAATATTATCTCCATATAACCTCCAGTAAATCACCTCCTTTCTCACCACGGCCTTTGCCACTTTATTGTTAATAATGTAACTCGGAGACTGATGCACCATCACATAAAAACTCACAGTTCTCCCAATTTGCTTCCTGTCCCGTTATAAATCCAAATCCAAACTCGTAAAGACAGGAAGGCTGACTGACGTTCACATAAACTAGTCACTCTCCGAGTTCCCATTTGAGCGACAGGCACTGCAGCCAATGACAGCAGGGGTCTGTGTTAAGTCTGAGCTACGATAGGCTGGAGGAAATCGGCCCTTGCACAGCCCCTCCTCTTCCGCTCCATCGCCATGGCGGAGTTCAGCGATTCGCTTCTGTCGGTGTCGCCGGCCTCGGCGCCCACAAGGACGTGTGTGATTCCCCTTCGCGCCTCGGTGGGTCTGTTTCGGTGACGTCTGTGGTGGCTGACAAAACATGCTTTGACAAGGAGCGAGCGAGGACCAATGACTACAACTCCCAGAAGGCCCCACTGATGACAATTTGGTGTTGTTCAGGTGTAAGGTACAAAAACAAAATGGAGGAAAATGTAATGCATTACGTTTTCTGTACTGTGTCGTGCCTTCAATAAAAAAATAAATTAAAAGAGAGATTCCAGCGAGAAATAGATAGAACACAGAACAATACATCACAGTACAGGCCCTTCGGCCCACAATGTTGTACCGACCCTTAAACTCTGCTTCCCTAAGCTTAAATTCCTCCAAATACCTGTCTAGTAGTCTCTTAAACTTCACTAGTGTATCTGACTCCACCACTGACTCGGGCAGTGCATTCCACGCACCAGTCACTCTCCGAGTATAAAATCTTCCTCTAATATCCCCCATGAACTTCCCTCCCCTTACCTTAAAGCCATGTCCTCTTGTATTGAGCAGTGGTGCCCTGGGGCAGAGGCGCTGGCTGTCCACTCTATCTGTTACCCTTAATATCAACTATACCTCTATCATTTCTCCTCTCATCCTCCTTCTCTCCAGAGAGTAAAGCCCTAGCTCCCCTAATCTCTGATCATAATCCATTCTCTCTAAACCAGGCAGCATTCTGGTAAATCTCTTCTGTACCCTTTCCAATGCTTCCACATCCTTCTTATGGTGAGGTGGCCGGAACTGGACAGAGTACTCCTTGTGTGGCCCTACCAGAGTTTTATAGAGTTGCATCATTACATCGCCACTCTTAAACTCTATCCCTCGACTTATGAAAGCTAACACCCCATAAGCTTTCTTAACTACTCTGTCTACCTGTGAGGCAGCTTTCAGGGATCTGTGGACATGTAGCCCCAGATCCCTCTGCTCCTCCACACTTCCAAGTATCCTGCCATTTACTTTGTACTCTGCCTTGGAGTTTGTCCTTCCAAAGTGTACCACCTCACACTTCTCCAGGTTGAACTCTATCTGCCACTTCTCAGCCCACTCCTGCATCCTATCAATGTCTCTCTGCAATCTTTGACAATCCTCTGCACTATCCACAACACCACCAAACTCTGTGTCTTCTGCAAACTTGCCAACCCATCCTTCTACCCCCACATCCAGGTCGTTAATAAAAATCACGAAAAGTAGGGGTCCCAGAAGTGATCCTTGTGGGACACCACTAGTCACAACCCGCCAATCCGAATGTACTCCCTCCACCACAACTCTCTGCTTTCTGCAGGCAAGCCAATTCTGAATCCGCCTGGTCAAACATCCCTGGATCCCATGCCTTCTGACTTTCTGAATAAGCCTACCGTGTGGAACCTTATTAAATGCATTACTAAAATCCATGTAGATCACATCTACTACAGTACCCACATCTATATGCCTGGTCACCTCCTAAAAGATCTCCATCAGGCTTGTTAGACACGATCTGCCCTTCAGAAAGCCATGCTGACTGTCACGGATCAGACCATGATTCTCTAATGCCAATAAATCCTATCTTTGTGAATCCTTTCCAACAGCTTTCCCACCACAGATGTAAGGCTCAATGGTCTATAATTATCTGGACTATCCCTACTACCCTTTTTGAACAAGGGGCAACATTCTCCTCCCTCCAATCCTCCGGTACCATTCCCGTGGACAATGAGGAAATAATGATCCTAGCCAGAGGCTCAACAATCTATTTCCTCGCCTCGGATGCAGAACTGGGAAGTGGCAGATGGAGGTCAACACAGATGAAGAGGTTCATTTCTGCAGGTCAAATTTGAACACGGAATAAAATATTAATGGTAAGACTCTTGGCAGTGTGGAGGGTCAGAGAGATCTTCGGGTCCATGTCCATACGACACTCAAAGCTGCTGTGGAGGTTGGCAGTGTTGTTAGGAAGACGTCTGGTGTGATGGCCTTCATCAACCATGGTATTGAGTTCAAGAGCTGTGAGGTGGTGTTGAAGCTATATTTCTCCTAACCTGTACATAAGTAATTGTAATAAGATAATGAGAGGCTTTGACCATGTGGATAACCAGAGGCATTTTCCCAGGCTTGAAGTGACTAACACCAGGGGACGTAGTTTTAAGCTGCTTGGAAGTCGGTACCGAGGGAATGTCAGGGGTGAGTTTCTTACACAGAGAGTGGTGGGAGCATGCAATGCACTGCCGGCAGCGATGGTGGAGGTGGATACAATAGGATATTTTAATAGACTCTTATAGACATGGATAGAAAACTGGTTGGCAGATAGAAAGCAAAGGGTAGCGGTGAATGGGTGTTTCTCGGAATGGCAGGTGGTGACTAATGGGGTGCCACAGGGCTCGGTATTGGGACCACAGCTGTTTACGATTTACGTCAATGATTTAGATGAAGGCATTGAGAATAACATCAGCAAGTTTGCTGATGATCCTAAGCTGGATGGCAGTGTGACATGTGATGAGGATGTTAGGAGAATTCGGGGTGACTTGGATAGGCTGGATGAGTGGGCGGATACTTGGCTGATGGTGTTTAATGTGAATAAGTGTGAGGTTATCCACTTTGGGAGTAAGAACAGGAAGGCAGATTATTATCTGAACGGTGTAAAGTTAGGTAAGGGAGAAACACAAAGAGATCTCCGAGTCCTTCTTCATCAGTCACTGAAGGTGAATGAGCAAGTGCAGCAGGCAGTGAAGAAGGCTAATGGAATGTTGGCCTTATTACAAAGGGAATTGAGTACAAGAGGAAGGAAATCCTCTTGCATTTGTACAGGGCCCTGGTGAGACCACACCTGGAGTATTATGTACAGTTTTGGTCTCCAGGGTTAAGGAAGGACATCCTGGCTGTAGAGGAAGTGCAGCATAGATTCACAAGGTTAATTCCTGGGATGTCAGGACTGTCTTACGCAGAGAGGTTAGAGACACTGAGCTTGTACACGCTGGAATTAAGGAGATTGAGACGGTATCTGATTGCAACATATAAGATTATTAAGGGATTGGACAAGATAGAGGCAGGAAATATGTTCCAGATGCTGGGAGAGTCCAGTACCAGAGGGCATGGTTTGAGAATAAGGGATAGGTCATTTAGGACAGAGTTAAGGAAAAACTTCTTCTCCCAGAGAGTTGTGGGGGTCTGGAATGCACTGCCTCGGAAGGCAGTGGAGGCCAATTTTCTGGATGCTTTCAAGAAGGAGCTAGATAGGTATCCTATGGATCGGGGAATCAAGGGATATGGGGACAAAGCAGGAACCGGGTATTGATAGTAGATGATAAGCCATGATCTCAAAATGGCGGTGCAGGCTCGAAGGGCCGAATGGTCTACTTCTGCACCTATTGTCTATTGTCTGCTGTCTTAGGTAGGTTCATGGAGCTTAGAAACATAGAAGGCTATACGATCAGGAAATCCTAGGCAGTCTCTAGAGTAGGTTACATGGTCGGTACAACATTGTGGGCTGAAGAGCCTGTAATGTGCTGTAGATTTCTGTGTTCTGTGTCAAAGACAGGCAGAGGGATTAGTTTAAATGGACAGGAGGACAGCATTGAACGGTTGGGCCGAAGGGCCTGTGTTAGTGCCGTAAGGGAGGGGTTCTGTCACAACCATCGACTCTATTCCCCTGAACAGATGCTGCCTGACTTGACAACGTTCTTGAAAAGTTGCATTCAGTTCCGCTTACCATTCTGTACAAAGGATGTTTTGTGCTGGAAGAGGCAGAGGAGATTCATCATGATTGACGAAGCTTGTGTTCATAAGTCCATAAGGCATAGGAACAGAATTAGGCCATTCAGCCCATTGAGTCAGCCACCTTTCCATCATGGCTGATCCCAGATCGCACTCAATTCCAGATATCTGAAATCCCACAATATCCTTTGATACCCTGACCGATCAGGAGATGATCAACTTCCGCCTTGAATATACCCACACACTCGGCCTCCACCGCAGTCTGTGGCAGAGCATTCCACAGATGCAATACACCTTGGCTAATAAAAAAAATAACCTGCTTACCTCTGTTTGAAAAGGTGGCCCCTCAACTTTGTGGCTGTGCCCCACCACAGGAAATACCTTCTCCACATCCACCTTATCCAGTCCTTTCAACATTCGGTAGGTTTCAATGAGATGCCCCGCATTTTTCTGAGTTCCAGTGAGCACAGAGTCAAAGCTGCCAAGTGCTCCTCATTTTAACACCTTCATTCCCGAAATAATCCTTCTGAACCTCCTCTGGACTCTCTCCAACGACAACACATCCTGTCTGAGATGTGGGGCCCAACACTGTTGACAATACTCCAAGTGCGGCCTGACTCGTGTCTTATAAAGCCTCAGCATTATCTCGTTGCTGTTATATTCATGGGGCGAGATTGGACTGTGTTGATCTACAGGGAGATCTTGGAATCCGAGTTCATAACTCCCAGATAGTGATTCCATTGTCAGGCAGTTATGTTGCAGTTGTATAAATCTCTAGTTTAACCACATCTGGAAAATTGCATTCGAATGCAGGAATAATGCGGAGGTTTTGGATGGTGAGTGGAAGAGGCTTAACAGGATGCTGCCTGGATAAAGTGAGACTGGAGAATCTCAGGTAATTTTCTCCGGAGTGGCAGAGGCTGACGGAGGACTGACAGACGTTTACAGGAATGTGAGAGGCACAGACAGAGTGGACAGCCGGGATTTTTTCTCTAAGGAGGAAATGTCCAATGCCAGAGGGCATGAACTTCAGGAGAAAGGGGGAACACATCCTCATTGGTCCTTCATTGATTCATCATTCCTTTCCGGAGTCTCATTCTCGTCAACGGAACCCACAGTCTGTCCCCCTAACTGGTGAATTCCCGCTTAGTACTGCTGAAAGGATGTGTAACCATTTGTAAAGATTTGGAAACGTATGGCCTAATTAGGGACAAAAAATAGAATTAGAATCATAGAGAAGTACAGCAAAGAATCAGGCCATTTGCAACGCCCAGGCCACGCTGAACCATTAAATAGTCTTCTCTACCTCTACCTTATTTGTACCTCTCCACACTTCGCTTAAACCTTGTAATCGAGCTCACAATGACCAGCTGCTGGCAACTATTTCAACTATCGAGTGAAGAGGCTACCTGCCATGTTCCGCTTAAGCTTTTCACCTTTCACCATTAGCCCATTACTTTTGGTTGTAGTCCCAGACAACGTCAGCAGAAAAATCTTGCCGATCTGTACCCCCTTAATTCTGTACACCTCTATCAAATTTACTCTCAATCTTGCACTTTGCAAGGATAAAGTTTTAAGCTATTCAGTTTTTACCTCAGATAATCCAGACCTGGCAACATCCTTGTAAATTTCCCCTGTGCTCTTTCAACCTTAGTTACAGCTTTACTGTAGCTAGGTGACGATAACTGAACACAGATCTCGTAGCAAGGCCTCATCAGTATCTCGCACGTTACATCCCATCTCCGACAATCGATACATTGATTTATGAAGGCCAATGTTCCGAACAATCTGTATCCTTTTGAAGCCACTTTGAATGAATTATAGACCTGTATTGCCAGATCCGTTTGATCTTCTACACTCCTCAGTGCCCTTCCGTTCACTTTGTAAGACCGACCCTGTTTGGTCCTATGGAAGAACAACACCTCTCTCTCGTCTGCACTGAATTCGATCTGTTATTTTTCAGCCCGTTTTTCCAGCTGGATCAGATCATGCTGAAAAAAAAAACATGAAAACCTTCTTCACTGTCCACTACACCCCCAATCCTGGTGGCATTCAGAAACTTGCTGATGTACTGTATCATATTATCATCCAGATCGTTGATATCGATGGTAAACAACAACGGACCCAGCACCGATCGCTGCGGCACTCCACTGGTCACAGGCCTTTATTCAGAGAGGAGACCATCTAATACCACACTCTGGCTTCTCACACAAAGCAAATGTGGCAGCGTCGGCGCATCTGAGGGTGTGACCAATCTCAGGTTGTTACATTTATAGATACCTTAATAATGAATACACTTCGGAGTTTGAACTTTGTTCTTGCTGTTTTTTAGGGTGCGGCAGCTATTTGTGAAGTGTTTGAAATCATTCTTGCTCTGGGATAATCTAATGTGCATGTGGAGAGTGTCAGCGGGTTTGGGGTGCGCACGGATTTGGCAGTGCACATAGATTTGGAGGTGCACACTGATATGTGGGTGCACACGGATTTGGCGTGACTGCGGAATTGATACTTTGACAAAACCCAAGATTGTTTTGGGGGTGTCGGTGGATTTCACTCTGCACAGTGATGTGTTGGTGCATTCGGATTTAGGGGTGTATGTGGATTTTGGGGGTGTCGGTGGATTTCACTCTGCTCAGTGATGTGTGGGGTGCATATGGATTTTGGGATGCCCACAGATCTAGGAATGTGCCGGCCAGTTTGTGGGCACACACTGATATGGGGTGTGTTCTCAAATGTGAGGGTGCACACGAATGTGGGAGAGCGCACAGATTTGAGTGCCTCGTTATATTTGGAGTGTACACACGGATTTGGGGGTTTAGGTCGAGGTCACCATTTGGAAGACAAACCGACGGACGGCAAGCCGCAACAGCAAGGAGTTTTACTTAGTGCCAGAGGGAAAAGTACAAAAGCGTATGTAGAGAAAAACATATTTATACTGAAACAAATGAAAACAAACGCCCATGCACAAAAAAAGTACAAATATACAAACGCTTTCTCAACGACAAACTTTGTCTTTTAACTTTCCCTTATAAATATTTACCACCGTCAAATCCAACCTCGCCACCTCCCCAGAAACGAAAGACTGGGGGTTTAATTCTGCCTCCGCCTGGGTGAGATTCTAACATGCTAGCGTTTTATTTCACAACATATGCCACAGTTAAATCCATAGATCAGTGTACACACGCTCAGATGAATATATAGTAATAATGCCCTCCCCACTAGTGGTGTTACCTGTGCAGTGTGTGGGTCACCTGATCCCACTAACCCAGGTATTATTTCAGGACCCCTCAAACAGCCCTTCTGTTCTTTTGGGGCCGTTCTGCTGTCAACAAACTGATGTAACGGTATGAGTGAAAATAAATAAAACTGTTTGGAATGACTGTGTCTAGAATCCTTATTTTTATGAGTTATAGACCAGCAGTGCAAGTTAAATGAAAGGATCGTTTTGATTAGCCAAGCTAGCCATTGTTTCACTGCGGGGTGTGTAAACGGTGAACTCCCAAGAGCTGCGGCACGGGAGGGAAAAGGGCGTGAACCACTGGGGAAACTAGACCATGGACAGAACGAAGGGGAGTTACTAACCGGGCAAAGGGTCAAGGTTAGCGGAGAATTAGCATTACCAACCTGTTCAGTCACAGTCTGTTTTGTTGCTGTAATGTGTCTCTGACTGACTCTAACGTGAAAGGAACAACAGGAAGATGGGCCGGAGAGTTTGTTTCCATGTCGTAGTGTCTGTGACTGACTCTAATGAGGGAGATGAGGCAGGAGGATGGGCCGAAATGCCTCTTCCTGTGCTATAGTTTCTACTGATGGGATAGAATGGGTACCTTGATGGGCTGAAGCGTCTCTTCCAGCGCTGCAGTGTCTGTGGACAATGGGATAGAACGAGCAGGAAGATGGGCTGAAAGAGTGTTTCTGTGCTGTCGTGTCTGTGTTTCAATGTAATGGGATAGAATCTGCATGATGATGGGCCTAATGGCCTTTCCCCACCCCCCACCCCCCCCCCCTCTCTCTCTCTCTCTCTCTCTCACGTCTGTGCCTGACTCTAATGTGACATGGACAGCAGGATAATGGGCCTAACGGTCTATGTGGTGTTGTGCCTGTAATTGACTCTCACAGCCAGGATGATGTACGAAGGGTCTGTTTCTGAGTACAGAGAGCGCAGCTGTTAAAAATATTCCTTATCACACACACACTCTGATAAGGGACACAAAGCAGCTTCTCATGCAACAAACACTTCTTTGTTCATACTTTATTCTCTCAGCACGACTTGTCAGGCTGCCAATAACTCAGTTACGTTTTGCCCTTTTAACTCTGCATATAATTCCCCAACGTTAGAGTCAGTCGCAAACAGGACAGTACATAGACTACCCTTCGGCCCGTCACCTTGTTGTTCCTCTCACGCGAGAGACAGTCAAAGAAACCGCAGTGCAGAAACAAACGCTTTGACCCATCAGCGTGTCGTTCCTGTCCCGTGAGAGTGAGCAAGGTTGTTACATTTATAGATACTTTAATAATAAATACACTTCGAAGTTTGAACTTTGTTCTTGAAATTTTTTTAAGGTGGGGTAGGTATTTGGGAAATGTTTGAAATGATTCTTGCTCTGGTATGATCTAACGTGCATTTGGAAGGTTTGGGATTTGGGAATGTACACAGATTTGAGGGATGCGCATAGTTAAGTGGGTGCACACCGATTTGGGGGTGCTCACAGATTTGGGGTCGTGAGGAAAAAGAACGCTTTTCATTTTTCATACCTTAATAACAGATGCGCTTTGAACTTTGTTCTTGATGTTAGTTTAAGGCGGAGGCAGCTATTTACTGAGCAGTTTGAAATGATTCGCGCTGATTCTTGAAATGATTCAAATAAACTGTTTGATACTGTTCTTGCTCTGGGATAATCTAATTTTCACGTGGGGGTGTCAGCGGGGTTGGGCTGCACACGGATCTGAGGGTGCAGATAGATTTGTGTTTGCACACAGATTTAGGGATGTCGGTGGATTTAACGGTGCACACTCATTTGAGGGATGCATTGGGATTTGGGGCTGCACATGGATTTTGGGATGGGCACAGATCTAGGGCTGTGTCGGCTAATATGGAGATGTACACTGATATGGGGATGTGTGTAAATTTATGTGTGTATTGTCGAATAAGCGCGTGCACTCGAATTTGATTGTGTGGATAGATTTGGGTGTGTGGGTAGATTTGGGGTACACACGGATTGGGGTGTGATGAATCTCACGGTACTTTAATAAATACAGTTTGAATTTTGAACTTTGTTTTTACTATTGTGTAAGGTGGAGGCAGCTAATTTGTGAACTGTTTGAAATGGTTTTTGCTCTGGGAAAATCTCATATGTATTCGGGGGTGTCACACCTCGCTATCAGGTGAGGGGTAGTGTACACGACGAGGGTCACCAGTTGAAAATCAAACTGACAGCAGTCCACACCAGTACGTTAGTGCAAGGGGTTTTGCTTAATGCAAGATGGAAAAAGTACAAAAGCAGCCAAAAAGTTGTACTGAAGAAAGGTATTTACAAAGTAACAAATGAAAACATTCTTATGTAGAAAAAACTATAAATATACAGTGGCTTGCACCACAATAACAACTTTGTTTTTTTTTTACCTTTCCCATATACCCAGCACCGGCGTGGCAGCTCCTGCGATGCGGCTGACACCAAACTGTATCGACTTTCGGCGTTCCTTTGGATCTGCCATCAGCGTGGGGGGGGGGGGGGGGTGGAGTCCCACTGCATGGGAAACAGGCGGATCTCCATATCAGCTCTGCCCTGGCCTGCGCCCTGGAGAGGTCACTCCCGGTGACCACCGGAGGTGCAGTACCCATGGCCGACCACGACTGAAAGAGGCCACACATAGACCAACCGTCAAATCCAACCTCTAAACCATCTCCAGCAAAGGCAGACTGAGGGGTTTAACTCTGCCTCTGCCTGGCCGAGAAGGACCAGGAAATTCTACTGTTGGTCTGCGGGTCACGTGACCAGGCAGTAATAACTTTTTCCCGATGCAGAAATGGAAAAATTTAAACTGGGATTCTAGCATGCTCCAGTTTTATTCCACAACAAATGCCTCAGCTAAGCTCACAGATCAGTGTCCACATGCTCAGTTGAATATAGAGTAATAATGCCCTCCCCACCAGCGGTGTCACCTGTGCAAGGTGTGGGTCACCTGAGCCCACTAACCCAGGTATTATTTCAGGACACCTCAGGCTGTCCCTCGGATCTTTGGCGGCCATTCTACTGTCTACCAACTGCGGTAACCGTGTGAGTGAAAATAAATGAAACCATTAGAAATGACTGTGTCTGGAATCATATTTTTATCATTTATAGACCAGTAGAGCAGATTAACTGAAGGCCTGTGTCTGTTGTGTCTCTGCTGCGGTGTTTATACCGGATCATGTCGCCTTCGGACCAGCCTCGGCCTTCTCAGCCGATTCAGCCTGAGAAGTATCGGAGGACAGTGTTGAAGTCACTTCCTGATGATTCTGGCCATTTGGGGTTTGAACAGACCAATCGATTGCTCAGAGATTGGTTCTACCGGCCGCTAATGAAGCTGGAGGGCGAAGAATACAGCAAGTCGTGCATTCAATCCATAAGACGGAAGAGACTGTCTACGCGGGCAGCTCCCTTGTCACATTTGCAGAGTGCAGGGCCTCTGGACCTGGTGTGTATGGATTTCCTGTTGATAGACCCCGATGCAGCAACGCGGCCAATGTATTAGTCATCACGGACCACTACACCAGATATGCGCAGGCTTTCCCTACCAAGGATCAGAGGGCGTCCACGGTGGACACATTTTCACGGGAGCGGTATTTCATTTATTATGGCCTCCCCAGGCTGATCCATGGTGATCAGGTTGGAATTTTGAGAGTAGGCTTATGAGCATACACTGCTACAACTGTACAAGTAAAGAAGCTACCGGGACTCGCCATGTTATCTGATGTCGGGCATGATCAGGAACAGTCAACATGGATTTGTGCGTGGAAGGTCATGTTTGACAAACCTTATTGAACTTTTTCAAGACGTTGCTAGGAAACTTGACGATGGTAAAGCAGTGGATGTTGGCTATATGGACTTCAGTAAGACCTTTGACAAAGTTCCACATGGAAGGTTAGTTAGGAAGGTTCAATTGTTAGGTACTAATATTGAAGTAGTAAAATCGATTCAGCAGTGGCTGAATGGGAGGTGCCAGAGAGTAGTGGTGGATAACTGAAAGGTTGGAAGTCGGTGACTAGTGGTGTGCCTCAGGGATCTGTACTGGGTCCAATGTTGTTTCTCATATACGTTAATTATCTGGATGATGGGGTGGTAAATTGGATTAGTAAGTATACAAATGATACTAAGATAGACGGCATTATGGATAATGAAGTAGGTTTTCAAAACTTGCAGAGGGATTGAGGCCAGTTAGCAGAGTGATCTGAAAGATGGAAGGTCATCTTTCTGAAATTTGATATGTCATCTGAAAGATGTCATTGGAGAGAGTCCAGAGGAGGTTCACAAGGATGATATCGGGAACGAAGGGGTTAAAATATGAGGAGCGCTTTGCAGCTTTGACCCTGTGCTCACTGGAACTCAGAAAAATGCGGGGGCATCTCATTGAAACCTACCGAATGTTGAAAGGACTGGATAAGGTGGATGTGGAGAAGGTATTTCCTGTGGTGGGGCACAGCCACAAAGTTGAGGGGCCACATTTTCAAACAGAGGTAAGCAGGATATTTTTTTATTAGCCAGTCAGTAATGGATCTGTGGAATGCTCTGCCACAGACTGCGGCAGAGGCCAAACGTGTGGGTATATTCAAGGTGGAATGTGATCGTTTCCTAATCAGTCAAGTCATCAAAGGATATGGCGATAAAACAGGTGTATGGGTTTTAGTGCGATCGAGGATCAGTCATGATGGAAATGCGGCAGACTCGATGGGCTGAATGGCCTGCGTCTGTTCCTATCACTGAAGGTCTCTGGACACAAGCACCCTCATTCATGATGAATCTCCTCTGCTGTCTTCCAGCACAAAACATCCTTTGTACAGAATGCTCAGCAGAACTGAATGCAACTTTTCAAGAATGTTGGCAAGTCAGGCAACATCTATTGAGGGGAATAGAGTCGATGATTGGGACAGAACCCCTCCCTTACGGCTCTGACACAGGCCCTTCGGCCCAACCTTTCCAACCTGTCCCGGTGTCTATTTAAACTAATCCCTTTGCCTGCCCTTGATATAGAACATATAAATGTACAGCACATCACAAGCCCCTCGAGCCACAATGTTGGGCCGACCATGTAACCTACTCCAGAAACTGCCTGTGCTCTTCATTTAATATCGAACTCAAACAGTGAGCAGACACAACACAGACTCAGCCATGAATTTAAAGGGCAGGTGTTGCAACAGTTTGAGCTTCATACCGGGGGCCACGAAGCAAGCAGGGTGTCACAAAGGGAGGAATGTGAGAGTGTTGTATGTCTGAGCCCAGCTGTGTGTGTTTGTGTATCAGAATCAGGTTTAATATCACCGGCAAATGTGGTGGAATTTGTTGTTTGTGACAGCAGTACATTGAAATACAAAGAAATAGAAATTATAAATTACAGTATGTATAAAATTAAATTTAAATGTTAGTGCAAAACGAGAGGGAAAATACTGAGGAAGTGTTCGTGGGTTCATTGTCCATTCAGAAATCTGATGGTTGAGGTGAAGAAGCTGTTCCTGAGACGTTGAGTGCCTCTTCAGGGTCCTGTACATCCTCCTTGATGGTAGCAATGAGACGAAGGCATGTCCTGGGTGTTGGGGGTCCTTAATGATGGATGCCACCTTTTTGTGGCATCATCTTTTGAATGTGTCCTGGATGCTGTGGAGTCCAGTGCCCATGAAGGAGCTGGCTGAGTTTACAACTTTCTGCAGCATTTTCCAATCCTGTGCAGTGGCCTCTCCACACCAGGCAGTGATGCAACCAGTTAGAATGCTCTCCACAGTACATCTGTAGAAATTTGCAAGTGTCTTTAGTGACAGACCGATTCCCCTCAATCTCCGAATGAAATATAGCCGATGTTGTGCCTTCATTGTAACTGCATCAATATGTTGGGCCCAGGATAGTTCCTCAGAGATGTTGACAAGCGGGAAATGGAAACTGCTCACCCTTTTCACTTCTGATCCCACGATGAGGACTGGTGTGTGTTCCCTCGACTTCCCCTTCCTGAATCCACAATCAATTCCTTTGTTTTAATGATGCTGATTGCAAGGTTGTTGCTGCGACACCACTCAACTTGCTGATCTATCTCACTCCTGTACTCCTCCTCGTCACCATCTGAAATTCCAGCAACAATAGTTGTGTCGTCGGCAAGTTTATAGATGAGCCTAGCCACACAGACGTGGTGTAGAGAGAGTAGAGCAGTGGGCTGAGCACGCATCGTTGAGGTGTGCCAGTGTTGATTGTCAGCAAGGAGGAGATGTTATTTCTGATCCACACAGACTGTGGTCTCCTGGTGAGGATCCAGTTGCAGAAGGAGGTACAGAGACGCAGGATTTGGAGCTTGTTGATTACAATTGAGGGTCTGATTGTGTTGGACGCTGAGCTGTAATCAGCAGCCTGACTTGTGTATTGCTATTGTCCGAGAGATCTAAGGCTGAGTGGAGAGCCCTCATGTTCGACGACACAACCCCTTATTCTGCGCACACCCCCAAATCCGTCTGCATCCCCCAAAGTCATGTGCCTACAAACCACCAATCCATAGCTCAATCACCAACTCAGTGCGCACCCACACATGCTGACACCCCCCGCAAACATAACCCTCAGAGCAGGAATTATTTCAAACAGTTCAGGGAATGGCGGTCTCAGTATTAAAAATCCCCACTCCAGATCGGCCGACACATCCAATTCTGGGTGTCACTCAATATCCGTGTACAGCCATAATGGACGACACAGCCCTAAGTTTGCACAATTCGCGAATCAGTGCGCACCGTCATATTGGAGAATGAATACACTCTGTGTCCGTGCGCAACCCCCAATCCCTAAATGTGCGCTATCCCCATTTCAGTGCGCACCCCAAATCCCTAAATGTGCGCTATCCCCATTTCAGTGCGCACCCCAAATCCCTAAATGTGCGCTATCCCCATTTCAGTGCGCACCCCAAATCCCTAAATGTGCGCTATCCGCATTTCAGTGCGCACCCCAAATCCCTAAATGTGCGCTATCCCCATTTCAGTGCGCACCCCAAATCCCTAAATGTGCGCTATCCCCATTTCAGTGCGCACCCCAAATCCCTAAATGTGCGCTATCCCCATTTCAGTGCGCACCCCAAATCCCTAAATGTGCGCTATCCCCATTTCAGTGCGCACCCCAAATCCCTAAATGTGCGCTATCCGCATTTCAGTGCGCACCCCAAATCCCTAAATGTACGCTATCCCCATTTCAGTGCGCACCCCAAATCCCTAAATGTGCGCTATCCCCATTTCAGTGCGCACCCCAAATCCCTAAATGTGCGCTATCCGCATTTCAGTGCGCACCCCAAATCCCTAAATGTGCGCTCTCCCCATTTCAGTGCGCGCCCCAAATCAGCTGACACTCCAAATGCACTTTAGATTATCTCAGAACCAGAATAGTGTCACAGTTCAGAAAATGGCTGCCTCGACAATGAAATTCTAATTTAATCCATACCCGCCATGCCCATCCCCAAATCTTTGTGCAGCCCCCAAAGCCGAGGGCATCCCTACATGCACAACAGTTAATCCCAGGACAAGAATCATTTCAGAGTTCACAAAATATCGTCCTCCGCATGAAACAATAGCAAGAAGAAAGTTCAACGTGCAAAGAGCAAAGACTTGCCGTACATTCCGAAACCAAATTCTGTGGATGCACCATGAGGTATATCGTCTACTGAAGCCTAAATCTGTGGCATTCAAATCCGCCGACACATGTCTGTACCAGAAAACCGGGTATGTCTTGCGCAGGGCTACTTAAAGCGAGAAAAGACTATTTCGAACGAGTATGGAGGCGACATCGGATGTACAGCAGCTCTGACAGGGTTTACTTCCTGCAAAGCGAAACGAAATAGTATGCAAACGCGAGGAAATCTGCAGATGCTAGAAAATTAATCAATACACACAAAATCAATACACACAAGGAGAATCACTGTCGACGTTTCGGGCCGAGACCCTTCGTCAGGACTAACTGAAAGGAAAGATAGTAAGAGATTTGAAAGTAGGAGGGGAGGGGAAAATGCGAAATGATAGGAGAAGACCGGAGGGGGTGGGGGGAAGCTGAGAGCCAGACAGGTGATTGGCAAAAGGGATACAGAGGTAGAGAAGGAAAAGGATCATGGGACGGGAGGCCTAGGGAGAAAGAAAGTGGGAGGGGAGCACCAGAGGGAAATGGAAAACAGGCAGAGTGATGGACAGAGAGAGAAAAAAAACCTAAATATATCAGGGAAGGAGTAAGACGGGGAGGAGGGGCATTAACGGAAGTTAGAGATGTCAATGTTCATGCCATCAGGTTGGAGGCTACTCAGCCGGTATATAAGATGTTGTTCCTCCAACCTGAGTTTGGATTCATCTTGATAGTAGAGGAGGCCATGGATAGACATATCAGAATGGGAATGGGGCGTGGAATTAAAATCTGTGGCCACTGGGAGATCCTGCTTTCTCAGGCGGACAGAGCATATGTGTTCAGCGAAACGGTCTCCGAGTCTGCGTCGGGTCTGACCAATATATAAAAGGCCACACTGGGAGCACCGGACGCAGTATACAACACCAGCCGACTCACAGGTGAAGTGTCGCCTCACCTGGAAGGACTGTCTGGGGCCCTGAATGGTAGTGAGGGAGGAAGTGTAAGGGCAGGTGTAGTACTTGTACCGCTTGCAAGGATAAGTGCCAGGAGAGAGATCGGTGGGAAGGGATGGGGGGGGGGGGAGGACGAGTACAACGCGTAGGGAGCGAACCCTGCGGAAAGCAGAAAGAGGGGAAGGGAAAGATGTGCTTGGTAGTGGGATCCTATTGGAGGTGGCGTAACTTACGGAGAATTATACGTTGGATCTGGAGGCTGGTGGGATGGTAGGTGAGTACAAGGGGAACCCTATCCCGAGTGGGGTGGAGGGCGGATGGGGTGAGGGGAAATGTGCGGGAAATGGGAGAGATGCGTTTCAGAACAGAGTTGATGGTGGAAGAAGGGAAGCCCCTTTGTTTAAAAAAGAAAGACATCTCCTTCGTCCTGGAATGAAAAGCAGATGCGGCGGAGACGGAGGAATTGTGAGAAGGGGATAGCATTTTTGCAAGAGGCAGGGAGAGAAGAGGAATAGTCCAGGTAGATGTTAGAGTCTGTAGGCTTATAGTAGATATCAGTAGATAGGCCGTCTCCAGAAATGGAGACAGAAAGATCAAGAAAGGGAAGGGATGTGTCGGAAATGGACCAGGTAAATTTGAGGGCAGGGTGAAAGTTGGAGGCAAAGTTAATGAAGTCAACGAGCTCAGCATGTGTGCAGGAGGCAGCGCCAATGCAGTCGTCGATGTAGCGAAGGAAAAGAGGGAGACGGATGCCCGTATAGACTTGGAACATAGGCTGTTCCACAAAGCCAACAAAAAGGCATGCATAACTGGGACCCATGCGGGTGGTCATGGCTACACCCTTGGTTTGGAGGAACTGGGAGGAACCAAAGGAGAAATTATTGAGAGTAAGAACTAATTCCGCTGGACGGAAGAGAGTGGCGGTAGAGGGGAATTGGTTAGGTCTGGAATCCAAAAAGAAGCGAAGAGCTTTGAGACCGTCCGGGTGGGGGATGGAGGTATATAGGGACTGGACGTCCATGGTGAAAACAAGGCGGTGGGGTCCAGGGAACTTGAAATCATTGAAAAAATTCAAAGCGTGAGAAGAGTCACGAACATAGGTGGGAAGAGATTGAACAAGGGGGGATAAGGCAGTGTCAAGGTATGCAGAAATGAGTTCAGTGGGGCAGGAGCAAGCTGAGACAGTAGGTCTACCTGGACAGGCAGGTTTGTGGATCTTGGGTAGGAGGTAGAAACGGGAAGTGCGGGGTGTGGGAACTTTGAGGTTGGTGGCAGTGGATGGGAGATCCCCAGAGCTGATAAGGTTGGTGATGGTATAGGAGACAGTAACCTGGTGCTCCTTAGTGGGGTCATGATCAAGGGGTAAATAAGAGGAGATATCAGAGAGTTTTCGCTGTACCTCGGCCAGGTAGAGGTCAGTCCGCCAGACAACAACAGCTCCCCTCTTATCAGAGGGTCTTATAGTGAGGTTGGGATTGGTGCGGAGGGAGCGGAGAGCAGAGCATTCGGAAGGAGTCAGGCTGGAATTGGAACAGGGTGTGGTGCAGTCAAAACGGTTGATATCCCGTCGGCGATTAGCAATAAAGAGATCCAGAGCAGGCAGAAGACCAGAGCGGGGTGTCCATGAAGACAAGGCGGGTTGAAGACGGGAAAAGGGGTCATCGGTGGAGGTAGGAGAGTCCTTGCCAAAGAAGTAAGCTCGGAGACAGAGCCGGCGGAAGATGACTTCAGCGTCATGGCGTACGCAGAACTCGCTGAGGTGTGGGTGAAGAGGGATAAAGCTGAGGCCCTTACTGAGGACAGAGCGCTCTGCCTCAGAGAGTTGAACGTCGGAGGGAGTGGTAAAGACCCGGCACGGATGAGAGATGGGATCAGAGGGGGGAGGGAGGCTGGTATTGTCAGTGGAGAGGGAAGGGTTGAGGTGAGATGAAGATGGAGCCTCTGAGGGCCCAGGAGTTGACGATGGGATCTGAGAGAGAGGGGATTGCAGAGTGGTGGTGGGGGAAGTGGAGAACGGCCTTTAATAAAGCCCGTTTGATTCATAGAGATGATTTTAGTTAAAATATTTTCAGGATAAAGGGATCGAAAATGGCGGAGATGATCAACAATAAAAATAATCCGGGATTCCATAATGGGGGTAAAAAAAGATAAAGAAAACAACCAAATTACAAAGCCCAGAAAAAAAGTCAATATCTATCGACGCAAGCCCCAGGAAAAGCATCGATGCTGTTATAGCTCCGCCTACGTGAATTTAAAAAAAGTAATCTCTGTCTCCCTCTCCCGGGCATAAATCTCATTACAGACGACATATATCTCAGTATAGTTAACTTGAAAGGATAGTGTTTTTCCTATAAAACAAAACGACCTTCAATTTGAAAGTAACCTTCATAGTATTAGATAAGGGAAGAAAAACACATCCAAAACAATTCTTGAAATATTTGCACAAAAGAAAACAATCGCCATCTTTAAAGTATCCAATCTATCTTTAAAACATAAGAAAAACTAAATAATTACTTAAAAGATCTTCAATAAAGCATACGGAATAAAAACAAACAATTAATTCATTTAAATGCTGCAAAAAGAAAAAAAAAGTTCCAGATAGTACAAACTTAACTACAGCCTATCAACAGCTCTGCCACTATATCTTCTGAGGTTAAAACCGTCCAAACCAGTCGTTTGCAGAAATAAAAAAGAATTTTAAGCTAAAAACTTTCTGTGACACCAGACCTTCCAGTCTTATCAGTCTTTACACCGCGAGACTCAAGACATTATAAATCATTCAAACTTCAGGTTTCAGACTCGTCGTGGTTGAAATATTTGCACAAAAGGAAAAACAATCACCATCTTTGAAATATCCAGTCTTTCTTTAAAACGTAAAGAAATCCAAGCAATTACATCACAAAAAAACTTTAGAAAAGCATACAGAACAAAAAAAAACAGTTGTTTTTTTTAAATGCTGCAGACAAAAAAAAGCTAGATGGTTCAGAATTATCTACAGTCTTTCAACAGTCCTCCTGCTATATCTTCGAAGGTTAAAACCACCAAACCCAGTCTTTTTCGAAGCTAAGAATATATTTTAAGGTAAAAACTTTCTATTACCATCAAATCTTCCAATTTCATCGCTTTACACCACGAGACAATCAAATTATAATAAATTATTCAAACTTCAGATTCGACATCAGACTCGTCAGACAAAGAGTTAATAAAACGCAATGCTTCGGCTGGATCATCAAAAATACGAACTCCAGAATTTTTAACAAAAAGCCTTAATTTGGCTGGCTATTGTAATAATGCAATAGTCCCTGTCTCTAAGACGGAGAAAACGCACAACGACATGTCTGTTTTGACCTTCATCAAAAGATTTTAAAGCACCCGTTCTGTGAGACGATTCAAGCTCCAGGGGTTGCGAACAAACCTCCGGAAATAAAGACCGAAACATTTAATCAAAATAATCCAGTGTGTCGGCAGATTCTGACTTCTCTTGTAATCCAACAATTCGAATATTATTCCGACGCGATTGAGCTTCCAAACCCACGATCCGTTGTTGAGCCTTTTCCAAACGAGAAGAAAGGTCAGCCGCATTTCGATTAACTTCTTAAAGATCGAGGCTCTGAGAGTCAATTTTCTCTTCAAATTTCTCTTTTAGTTGAGTTATTTCAGTGCAGATACCGGTGATTCGAGATTCCAATCTCATGACTCAAGGGGCTTCTTCCGAGAACTCGTCAGCTTTTTTTTAGATTTTCCATTAGAGGGGTCGGGATTTCGTCTGGTGCTCTTTGAAGTAGCCATAATTATAACTATTGTTATACAAATTCGAATGAATAGAGTTAAAATTTCAAAGTTTAAATCGGAAAAGGGAGAGATTAAAGACGGACAATAAGCAACTAAGTCTTACATGTCCGTAGCGGGAGGCGGAGTCCGGAAGGACTTTGGATTGAATTATGGAAAGGATGTTTCCCATGGTGGGAGAGTTTAGGATAAGAGGGCATAGCCTCAGGAGAGAGGGGCGCCGTTTCAAAACAGAGATGCAGGAAATCTTTCAGACAAAGGGTGGTGAATTTGTGGAATTTCTTGCCACATGCAGCTGCAGAGCCCACGGCGTTGGGTGCATTTCAGGCAGACATTGATAGTTTCTTGATTGGACATGGCATCAAAGGTTCAGGGGAGAAGGCCGGTAGCTGGGGTTGAGGAGCACGGAAAGAAAGGATCAACCATGAGTGAATGGTGGAGCAGACTCGATGGGCCGGATGGCCTGACTCTGCTTCCATGTCTTATGGCTTTATGGAAATGAGGATTGAACAGGAGACTGCGAGACTTTGTCTGAGTTTTATATTAGGACGGTCGGTGCTGGTACGGGTGGGAACCCACAACGCCGTATTTGTAACCCTTTATTATCTAATGTTATGATTAATGATATTCTCTCTGAGACAGGCACTGTGGTGTGTAAATCTCTATATGCAGATGATGGAGCTCTATGGCTTAGAGGCATAAATTGCAATTATACTGCATATTGGATCCAATTAGCAGCTAATAATTTTGAACAGTCGGCAAATATATGAGAATTTAAGCTTTCAGTTGCTAATGAACAAGTTCTGTGTTTTATAAATGTGATTAATAGGCATGCAGTTGATTTGAAATGATATGGTCAAACTCTTCAAGACGTGACAGCGGGAAGATTTCCAGGCATGTGGGTGGATAATCAGCTGGCATGGAAGCGCCATATCAGAAAAAAAATAACATTAACTATTCTCAGTTGTCTATATGAGCATTCTGGGGAGCTACATGAATATCATTGTGGGCCATGTTAATTTGTTTAATTGGATCTGTTCTTGATTATGGCTGTGTGACTTGGAGATCAGCGTCATCTTCAAGTTTAAAGTGTTCGGAAGAGTTCTGGCGCAATAAGGTGGTCCCCTGTTTCAGCTTTACTGGTTGAAATGAGCCAAGTATAACTGCGGAGATTGCAGTTGACATTAACAAACTGGACTGATTAGATGGGAGAAATAAATTACCATCCTGTTGAAGTTGTGTTCGAGGACGGTTGGCAACATCACACGAAGAGTGTTTTCAAGTTTAGGTGGCTGGGATCTTATCGCGCTGGGAAGGTGGGATTGTGGGATTACGCAACATTCCCCAATCTCACGTTCTCTGAAACCCCATCTTGTTTTGCCTCTGACTAGCTGATTTTAGGTCACAAAGCTTAATAAGTCTAAGAATTCTGCAATGTCCGAGAGTCTGTTGGTTCATCAGTATATTTTGGAAAACTATTATGATATATTAACTGTTGCAGAAGAATCAAAAGCTAACAACTGAGACGTTCCTCTGGCTGTTTCTGTGCCTTAATTACAGGTAACGACAAAGACACAACTTACTAACCATGATATCAGTACATAGAGAAGAATTTGTTGCCATCATTTTAGGCTTACACTGGGTGGAGGAAATTTATCCGTGTAAAGCACTAATTTATTCACATGCCTTTTCGGTTTTGATGATTCTTAACACAATTTATTCCAGCGGTCGGTCAGATTTACTGTTGGAAACTTCTTATGAGTTTTATGGGGCTTCTTATGGGTCTCAATCTGCACGGGGAGGTTGAGTTACAAAAGCGGATACAATTCCAGCCGTGGATAAAGTCCTTCCACCCGGCAAATCAGAAGCTAAGGGGTTGGTGGGATTGAGAATTATAGCAAGACTGTTGGGATAATGAGCATAAAGGAAACACCACTGCAGAATGCGTAACTGTTAGCTTAATGGGGGAACGGAATAAAACAAGAAGTGAGAGAATTTTATTCAAAAAAGAAGCAGTGAAGGTTTTTTTTTCTCATTCTCTGCACCACACTCCAGTCCAGTTAGTGGCGGGAATCCGACTTTAATTTGATCTGTCAAACGCCTTTTAACCAAACCCTGCCCCATTTCGTTACATTAGCAAATCATTCAAGGGGAAGGCGGAGAGTAGAGTGATTGACATTGGATTAGGCAGCCAGTAATCGACTAGATCCCTGCCGTTTTGTGGTCTGTAAGGTTGATGGGCCGCAAAAAGAACAGATGGACATATGCACAGACCAATGGCTGGACAGCGTTTCGGTGCAGGTCTTTGACTGTCATCTGGCAGGTCCAATGCGGTACTGTGTCTGCAGGACGGTGCCTAGCTCCTCACAAAACACACACTGTCCTAACGTTCCAGAGCTGCCGGTCGATGCGACAACCTGCCGGGAATAACACCTGGGTGATCAGGGGGTGAATGTGAGGAGCTGGAACCCTCACTGCAACCGCCTTTGGCTTGTGCTCAGGACGCGGCTTTATTAATGAACTGAAGCACCGAGGTGACCGGATATTTCACCGCGCTGATCACCTGCTCCCTGAATTTCGACTGAGTCACCGCGTAAATAAATGTGTTCGTGCAGCAGCTGAAATTCATCAGCAAAACCCCGACGTAGTGAAAGATCGATTCAGAATGATTGAATTCGAATCCTTTTCCTGAGACCTGATAATATATGACATTTACAAAATGTGTCATCCACAGGAGGATGAAGCTGCCGGAGAGGGTGAAGAGTAAAACCACAGACCTCCTCCTGCTCTCCATCTCCGGGTCACTGCGGTTCTCCCCCTTGCTCTGACCCTTCAGCCCCTTACGGACCCGACTGGCCACTAAAATGTGTCTGACCGTCAGAGCGTTGAGCAGCAGGATCCCAGCGAAAGGGAGAAACGGGGTTAAAAACGTATCGAGCCAGTCATATCCAACCCACCAGGGGTCAGTGAAATAATTGTCATTGGTTATACAGAACCACGGTACATTGTCGATGATCATCCAGGGTTCCCATGTGAAGTATCGTGGAACGTTTCTCAGACACGACAGCACGCCGGTTGCTGTTAGAACCACAGCCGCAGTTTTCCCGGTGCAATATTTTGTTTTCAGTTTCTGGCAGCAAATGGCGACAAACCGATCAAAGGTGAAAGTGACGGTGAACCAGACAGAACAGTGTGTGGCTGTGTTGCTCAGTACATCGATAACACTGCACACAGGGGTGATGTCCAGAAAACTCCACCGGAAGTAATAGAATGTGATTTGAGTCAAAATGACGTTGGTGACAATGGTCAGTAGATCGGCCGCTGCCATGGCCACCAGGTAGCGAGTGGTGCAGGTAGAGAGGCCGCAGTTTCTCCGGGACAGGATCACAATCACCACTACATTCACTGCAGAGAGAGAGGGAGAGAAACAGACACTGGGCATTACTTGACACATTCTCCGGGAATTCACACTGGGTCGAGTTGCAGCTAAAGATGTCTGTGAACGGCTGCTAATCTAGCACCAGACGGGTCACACTATCTCTGAACTGTTTTCTTCAGTGTGG